>NC_073244.2:41872500-42082500 GCF_029281585.2 Gorilla gorilla gorilla
AACAGCACATCCCAATGTCCCCAAAGTCACTGCAAGTCATTCCCATCACCCCGTCCCATCCCCCGGGCTCCACTCACACGAGGCGAAATGTTGCATGCATGTATCCTAAATTCCTTGCCCTAGCTCCCTTCTCTGGTGCTGGGGGCAGAGCATTCCTAGAGAAGGTCATAGGGTCTGTGGGGGGCTCCATACCAGGCAGGAGACTTTCTGCCAGGAGCCAGGCCTGCAGGGAGCAGCTTTGGGGTGGGATTTTCGAGGAAGAGTGATTATCAGGGCATCGGTAATAAGGGGGGTGGGAAGAGCATGAGAAGAACAATGGAGAGGCCTCCCCGGTGCAGTCACTCTAAGGTATGTCACCTTCTCCGATGCCAGGGCCACTGTCAGAAAGGCAACTTCATCTAACTAATTAGCAGGGTTTGCCACTTTACAAATCTGCCGCGGCTTTCTTGGCACGAAACAGCCGCGGAGGCAAAGAGCTGTAGGAAACCATTAAAAATCACAGGGCTGAAAGAAAAGGAGGGCAAGGGGGAAATTTGAGAGAAGAGGTGGGGGAAGGAAGGAAATTTCCCTGTACCAGGCCAGCTGCCGGCTCCCCTCTCTCTGTCCACATGCAAGCAGGAAGTGGTTAAAGTGATGGGAACGGGAACCCACCCTCCTCTTGAGCTGGGCCTCTGATCTCTGCATCTGGTTTTTCCTCTTGAAGCACTCTCCGGTTTTAAAGTGGCTTTGAAGGAAGACTCTCCGGTGGACTGCAACCTGTCACTGCACCCTGTCATCCATCCAGTAATTAAAATCTGACTGATTTACTGACTGGTACCAACCATCATAGCTCTGGAGTTAGCTGATGTTCATCTTTCCCAAGGCTAAAGTTACTTGGTGAAAAGAGACAGCTTGCTCCCAAGCTAAGCTGTCATACAGCTGCAGTGGAGACCATAAAGATAGCTAACAGAGCCCTAACCAGCCATCTTTAGTTTATTTTATTCTAATATTTATCACCACCCAGCAAATGAACATATACAGACAAGTTAGGGAGAGGTGTGCAGGCTGATTTGTGGGTCCGGTGTGGCAGGCCATCTAAACACTGGACGGGACACACTGAAGAGCAGGGCATCTTCCCGAAGGGCTGGCCAACCTACAAAGAGTTGTGGTTTGGGGAAGAGTCTTGAGCTCTGAAAAGTGAGGCTAGCTGTGTGCATGGGAAACGGTAAAGGAACCAGGGTCCCATCCAGGGCTGCTGAGTTTCCTGAACCACCCAGCAGCCTGTGGGGTGACCTATCTTCTCCATCCTGTCCTTGCATAGTCTTGACTTTGCTATCACACTTCCGGGACATGGCCCATCCTGGCCCTTCTTGTGTAAGGTTACACCAGAGCTCCTGTGGGAGGCAGCCTCTCCCCACATCTCCAGAGCTGCTAGACCTGGGCTCTGCCCCCATGAACTGCCTGCCAGCCGGCTCCTTTTCTCCTCTTCTCTCAGCGTCACTTATTCATCCATTTTGTGAGCGTCTGCATGTGGCCAAGTTCCACGCTAAGCACAGGGGTGAATTTGTATAGAACAGAACAGGCCTGATCCAGGCTTTGTGGGACTCACAGTTCGGTGGAAAGATGGAACCATTAGACAAATAAAGGCACAAAGAAGTGCGTATTAATAGTGGAGGCAAGGGCTCTGAAGAAGCAGAGTGAGGGGAAGAGAGACAAGAGTCCACAGACGGAGCACCATGCAAACTGAGGAAAGAGTGTCGAGCTGCTTTCTGGGCACGGCACGGACTAGAGAGAGGCAATGGGGTGCCCAGAGAGCAAACTGCAAAGAGACTTTGCACTCAGGGCCCAGCACATGCAGGGCTGCAGCTGAGAGTGGGTGCCCCCTTCAATTTTCGTTCTGGGCAGCTCACCCACCTCAGTCTATCTTGGCACAAATTGGATAATTGTATGTCTCTCTCTCTCTCTCTCTCTCTCTCACTCTCTCTCTCTTTCTTTTGGAGACACAGGGTCTTGCTCTGTTGCCCAGGCTGGAGTGCAGCGGTGCAATCATAGCTCACTGCAGCCTTGAACTCCTGGGCTCAAGCGATCTTCCTACCTCAGCATCCCAGGTAGCTGAGACTACAAGCAAATTAAAATATATATATTAGGTAGAGACAGGGTCTCCCTATGTTGCCCAGTCTGGTCTCAAACTCCTGGCCTCAAGTCATCTTCCTGTCTCGGTCTCCCAAAGTGCTAGGATTATAGCCATGAGCACTGGGCATGGCCCACTTCTCATTTTTGCTGAAGCAAAGAGGGCTCCACTACTCTCTGCAGGTCACTGCGTCTCCCAGCTGACAGCCATCAGCTCGCATGTCTTATAAATCACGAAACCACACAGTGAGGCACTCATACAGCTCCCTGGGCTGTGGGTATTAATTGTGCATGATGATGTTTACAGAACAAACCAAAAATCTATATAACATTACATATATATATGTATCATTTTTTAAACAAACAAACATCATTATAACATTACATGTCATATATATGTATGTGTTCATGCATGTATATACTTTTAAAACAAACACAATGGCTGTTTTGTCAAGAAAATTAAGTGGGGGGATGTAGGGAGAAACATGGGGAGAATGTACAAGTGATAAGGAGTTTCCAGGGTCTTTGTTCGCCTTGCCATCTCTGCTTGGGGAGGACTTCTGTCCTGCTGTTTCTGGGACAAGCAGTCTTTGGAGGATGGAACTGGGGTTGGGAATACCTTCAGGGCTTGGAGTTGGATCAGATAAATCCAGATGAGATAAACTCATATGAGATGTTACAGACCATCTGGAAGGACTAGGAAAGGTCACAGAGCAAGTCCACAGAGAGCAGACAATGAGAAGGAGCAGGTTTTCTGACCCTTCCCGGGGCTCTCCTCACCACCCTCCAAGACTAAGGGTTCATTTCTATTGTGTTTGCTTCCTGTTGTCCTTAAGTCAGAGCAGTGATTCTAGGTCCTCATGAAACCCAGAACATTACGCCTCCTAAGCTAGACATCAATAGGAAGGACACCTAAAAACTGGAGACCACAGGACTTCTCCACCACCAAATATGCAGCCTTCACAGCCCCATCTACCTCCTTACATGCTGGTGCAAATCGGGTGTTCCACCCAGGTCTGAGGGTGCCACCAGCCACCTGCACACCTGCGCATGCTCAGCGGAACTCAGTGGAGCTCACCGGAGCAGTCGTGTCTGCCAGACAAAAGCTATGGCTCTTGGGAAGAGAGGGAAGACAGCGACACAGATCCAGTTACTAGCAGGAAGCCCAGTTTGTTCTCCCGATTCAGTCCCGAGCATCCCAAAGGACTTCAACTTCTGGGCAGCAAAGGGCCTCCTTCACCTGGTTAGAAAACCTCGAGGGAAGAAGAACAGCGGGTGAGAAGAGTGGAAGGTGGTGTTTTTATTTTGAGTAAATCAATTGGCTAATCAGGGTGGGATTTTCCATCTGGGAGTTGAAAGGGAAAAGGAGAACAGTTAATTTTTCAAACCTTCACTTTAAAATACAAGCCCCCTGTTTGTGAGCTACATTTGATGCAGAGTCCAGGCGGGACATCAAGAAGTGGCGTCAGGGCCAGAACTAGCATAGTTTAAACGAACAGCAAGTAAATTAAGACAATTAGGCATTCTTAATGCCCAGGAATTTTGTGTGTGTGTGTGTGTACATTTTTCTTCCAAAAGAACCTGCTTGCAACACAGAATTTCTTATTATTTTCTTTCTTTCTTTCTTTCTTTTTTTTTGCATTCACACCCTGGATTTTTCCTTGTATTTCTCTTGGGGAATGCATAGTTTGGTCCTGACTAGGGTGGGTACCAGGCTGTCACTGGTAGGGAGCCTGTCCTGTCCTAAATGGCTCTCAAATGGAGTGGAAGGGGGAAAGGGATGACTTTTTAAAGGTACAAATTCCACCGACTCCTGGAGACCCCAGGTAGAGGTCAGTAAGGTTAAGTGAGATAAAAAAGTGAAAGCATTTCTGGAAATTCTTAGGAAGAAAGGTGCTAGATAAATTCCAGCTACATTTATGACTATTTTTATGGCTTGGCTTGTAACACTGTGGGTGGTCCCTGGACACGGGGCTCATTCATTCAGCTCACAGGAATCATGAGGTTGAGATCTGCAAACAGATCTGGCTCTGGAATGGTGGATGGGATGGGGAGATGGCTCCAGCAGACATCTCACTAAGGGGGCAGGAGGTCACTGTAAAACAGGAAGATCAGCTGTCCAATGATGGAAGGCACATTTCTCAAATGTTTCTGACCGTTACCCATCTAGACTCAGGCACACATTCACCCTCCCATTCCCATTCTTCTGTGGTGAAAGATCTGGTGATAACAAATGGAGAATAACAAAATCAGCCAGTTGCTAGTAACACACATAAACTGTGTATTATTTACTCTATGAGAGATGAAGATAAGCATATACACATTTGGTTTTATTTTATAAAACAATGCCTCATAAAGTAAACACTAGCCCAGCAATTTTATTGCATTTACCTTGATAATATGTTGCAAGCCATTTAAAGAGAACAAATTCACTGACAGACCATCACCCATGAAGCATGGCTATACAAGCACAACAGTTTGGGGATAAAGTATAAATTGGTTTTAACATTAGGAGCAAAGATGATTCATACTGAAATCACAATGCAAACAGGTCTTCAACTTAAATAACAAATTTTAATTTAGAGGTCGATAATACTTTTAGCGAAAAATGTGTTCCTGTCTACATTGTAGGGTTGAGGAACAAACTGCAGCAAACTGGTAAGGATGCAAAGTTTAATGTAATTTGTAAATTGTAAAAGCAAGATCGGCAGCTTTGAAATATCACGATCTACTCAAGAGACCAGTCATAGAATGACCTTCCAGAAAGTCCTATACTCTGTATGGGGCCAGGTGCACCAGAAACTCTGCCCTGCTGCCATCCAGACTTGGTAGAAGAGTCCTCCACACACTCTAGTATATTCTTAATTTTTATTTATGAATTCTTCATTACATTAACCCAAGAACCTTCCTAATGGATTACTAATAAGTAGCTCTTGGTAACATGTGAATCTAAAAGTGGTTGTAATTCACCTGTAATTCACCAGCCCAGGACAGGATTCATCCCCTCATGTGGATAGTGGTGGCCTTAGGGCAAAAGTAACAATTACCTAAAAGAAAGTAAAAACTAACGGTTATAGGAGTTTGGAGGAAAGAGGATACTTTTGGCTGGGTGGAAGATGGGGGGCAGGGGATAACAGGGATAATAGCTTAGGGGAAGGGCCCTCCAGGAAAACAGACCCCCAGGAGCAAAGTCTTGGGGTGAGAAATGAACAAGGGGAGAATGAGTGACCCTGAATGGCTGGAGAGGGGTGTGTACAAGAGGAAATCATGGGCTGGAGGACTGGTCATCATCTAATGGATGATGCTCTGTCTATGGAAATCCAGCCAGGCACAGAGGCTAATGCCTAAAACCTCAGCACTCTGGGAGGCCAAGGTGGGAGGATGGCTTGAGGCCAAGAGTTCAAGATCAGCCTGGGCAACATAGCCAGACACTGTCTCTACAGAAAATAAATGAATAAATAAATACAGTTAGCCAGACATGGTCATGCATGCCTGTGGTTTTAGCTACTCAGGAGGCTGAGGCAGGAGAATCACTTGAGCCGGGGAGGTCAAGGCTGCAGTGAGCCATGATTGTACCACTGCACTCCAGCTTGGGCAACAGAGCGAGACCTTGTCTCAAAAAGAAAAAAAAAAAAAAATAAGAAGAAGAAGAAAGAAGAAGAAAGAAAGAAAAGAAAAGGAAAACACAAAATAGAAATCCAATTAAGTAGTATATTTGCAACATAAACTCTTCTGATTCTGACACCAGGAACCATGTTCATGCAGAAAGCTTTGCTTAGTTACTGCCGCACCCCAAGGATAACCTGGGCACAACTGCAAGTGGACATGCACAGTCCAGAGATACGGTGAAGATTTAGTTTCCCAAAGTGATAGACTTTCCTGTCCAGAAAACCTGCAGCAAGATCCCAGTATAAGGATCGATAGGGACTATAGCTTAGGAAAACCTCTTTAAGGAATATAAGGATTTAAAATCTCATTAAAAGGATTACACCTTAGGAAACCCCACCCCCTAACTCAGGGCCCAGGGGAACTTCTTGGAAAGAGTTTTGTAGAAACAATTACTTTGGGGGCTTCAGCTCCTCCCAGTCACACAGCAGATTAGGGGTGGACACAGAGTTGGAAAAGAGAAAAATCAAATAAATGAGTGGGAATTAGAGGGTTTTTTTTCCTTTTTTTTTTTTTTTTGACATGGAGTTTCGCTCTTGTTGCCCAGGCTGGAGTGCAATGGTGCCATCTCGACTCACTGCAACCTCCACCTCCCGGTTCAACTGATTCTCCTGCCTCGGGCTCCCAAATAGCTGGGATTACAGGCATGTGCCACCACGCCCGGATAATTTTGTGTATTTTTAGTAGAGATGGGGTTTCACCCTATTAGCCAGGATGGTCTCAATCTCCCGACCTCAGGTGATCCCCCCGCCTTGGCCTCCCAAATTGTAGGGCTCTTCTTTAAAGTCTTGTTCAATATATTGAAATTTTTCCTGTATCAAACCAGGAACCTTGGAATAAAGAACTCTGAGTTGAATCCAGTCTCTACCAAGTACTGGCTGCATACAGTTGGGAAAGATAGCAACACCATCGGTACTTTGTTCTCTTTCCTACAAAATGGGAGGAATGGCAACCACCCTATAGGTTCCAGAGAAAAGCAAAGGGACTAAGGGGTGGGAAAGTCTTCAGTACACTCAAAGCCTAATGCAAATAATGGGTGTGCTCATGCCTATGTCAGTGCACCTCTCAACAAGGAGAAAGAAGAATGCCCCAGGGCCTTTTAAGCACACACTGGATCCTTGTCCTGGACTTAGAGAACAAAGCAGGGTAGAGGTAAGACCTGAAACCACAGTCCCCATTATGAGCTCGCCTCCTAAGGACATGCTGTTGCTTCCCCAGAACACACAAAGACACAGCTGACTTATGATGCCTTGATTTATTTTTAAAATGTATTTCTATTTTATTAATTTTTATTTTATTTTGAGATAAGGTCTGACTCTGTTGCCCAGGCTGGAGTGTGGTTGTGTGATCATGGCTCAATGTAGCCTCTACCTCTTGGGCTCAAGAGATCTTTCTACCTCAGCCACATGACTTGCTGAGACCACAGGCATGAACCACCATGGCTGGGTAATTTTAATTTTTTTTTTTTTAATTTTTGTGGAGACAGTCTCTACCAAGTACTGGCTGCATACATTTGGGAAAGATACCAGGGTCTGGCTATGTTGCTGGTCTTGAACTCCTGGCCTCAAGCAATCCTTCCACCTCAGCCTCCCAAAGTCCTGCAATGACAGGCACTGGCCTAGTTATTTATGTATTTATTTATTTATTTATTTATTTTTTTGAAGAGAAAGGCCACAATCAGAAGGGTGGTGTTTTCAGCCTTATTAAGAAGCAGGCAAGGGACATGAACAGACACTTTTCAAAAGAAGACATACATGTGGCCAGCAATCATATGAAAAAAAAAAAAAGCTAAGCATCACTAATCATTAGAGAAATGCAAATCAAAACCACAATGAGATACCACCTCACACCAGTCAGAATGGCTATTATTAAAAAGTCAAAAAATAACAGATGCTGGAGAGGCTGTGGAGAAATAGGAACATTTACACACTGTTGGTGGGGTGTAAATTAATTAAACTATTGTGGAAAGCACTGTGGTGATTCCTCAAAGACCTAAAACCAACTATCATTTGATCCAGCAATCCCATTGCTGGGTATATACCCCAAAGAATATAAATCATTCTGTTATAAAGACACATGCACACAAATGTACACTGCAGCACTTTTCACAACAGCAAAGAAATGGAATCAACCTAAGTGTCAATCAATGGAAGACTGGATAAAGAAAATACGGTGCTTATATGCCACGGAATACTATGTAGCCATAAAAAAGAAGATCACATCTTTGCAGGAATATGGATGGAACTGGAGGCCATTATCCTTAGCTAAGTAACACAGGAACAGAAAACCAAATACCACATGTTCTCACTTATAAGAGGGAGCTAAGTGATGAGAACATATGGACACATAAAGGGGAACAACACACACTGAAGCCTATCAGAGGGTGGAGGGTGGGAGGAGGGAGAGGATCAGAAAAAATAACTAGTGGGTACTAGACTTAATAATCTGGGTGATGGGGCTGGGTGCGGTGGCTCACACCTGTAATCCCAGCACTTTGGGAGGCCAGGGCAGGCAGATCACCTGAGGTCAGGAGTTCATGACCAGCCTGGCCAAAACAGTGAGACTCCATCTCTACTAAAAATACAAAAATTAGCTGGATGTGGTGGCACATGCCTGTAATCCCAGCTACTTATGAGGTTGAGGCAGGAGAATTGCTTGAACCCGGGAGCTGGAGGTTGCAGTGAGCCAAGGTGGTGCCACTGCACTTCAGCCTGGGCCACAGAGCTAGACTCTGTCTCTAAATAAATAAATAAATAAATAAATAAATAAATAAATAAAATAATCTAGGTGATGGAATAAGATGTACAACAAACCCCCATGACACGATTTACCTATGTAACAAACCTGCACTTGTACCCTTGAACTTAAAAAAAAAAGTTAAATAGAAAATAAATAAATAAAATAAAATCTAATGGAAAATCGGGAAAAAAAAGAGCAGTGTTTTCAACAACACTCTCCCATGTTATCACACTGAGCATTGTTTCCAAATTGATTATGTTCTTTAATCAAACACCACACTAGCGTTCTTAAAAGCACTGAGAACAAAGCACTAAAGAGTTCTCTGCCAGTTTGGCTTTTCTTTCAGTGTCTAATCAAATCTCACATATTTCCTACTGTCTCCCCAGAGGAGTTCTGGGCACTTTTCTTTATATTCTCATCACATAACCCACCCCAAGAGACAGGAAGGGAGAAAGGAGGATGGAAGACACGAAGGGAGAGAGGAAGGGAGGAAACAGGATAAAGAAATGCAGATGGGAGAAGGTTAGAATGAAGGAGCCAGCATCACTGGACTGAATGTCCCTGCATCCCTGATCTGTTCAGTGGGACACAGGCAGCCAGGGAGGCAGCCCAGGAGCCTCAGAGACCGCTGGTAGTGGTGTCCTCCTCAGCACTTCTTCCCTGCCTCCCGCACACCTGAGGGTCAGGCCCTTGCGTCTAATTGGACAGCTGGGTTGGTGAACGTGGCCTGTTCTGCCAGCCGCCTCGTCGGCCACAGTGACAGCTGTATCACTTCCCTGATGTGAGTGGGCGCTGAGGAGCGTTGACACATGATCAACTTCCCTCTAATATCCTTCAACCAACCTGACAGTTGTCCGGCAGGGGCTAGTCAGCTTGCCTGCCAGCCCTCACCAAGGCATTGTGGGACAGCTTCCTAAGGAAAACAGTCAGGAGAGACTTCAAATGAGGCTTTTGTTTTCCCCTAGTGTGCTAACTGGGGAATTGATTCAAATCCTGAGGGCGATGGCTATGATAGGGGCTGCTACATAGGGCCTGGAGGAATGTAGGTAACAGCAAATGATAGCATTTGAGAGGGCCACTCCATCTTGCTCTAAGACTAGCTGGGTGGTCTCGTCGATGCAGGATGTGGTTCAGAGGAAGACTTCTATCAGGGATTTGCAGTTCCATAGCAACACACACTTTTTTTTTTTCTATTCTCACATATCTTTCCATCATGTAGTTTAAGGTGGAAGAAACACTCTCTCATACCAGGAAAAGTTTGGAAGCCTCAAAGTTGTAAGCAGAAACGTCTCTGTCTTTCCCGATGACAGCCACAGTCTGATGGCTCTATCCTGCTGAGCATCTTGTCATCACCCCTGCCAAGTCTCTCAGCCAGGGGGCCCCTCTCTCTCGCTCACCCACTAGCAGGAAGGACAAGGCTAAGTGGGGATCCAGGAAGCATGGGTTCACTTAAGGCTCTGTCGCTATGCTAAGTGAGGCCAGAGACATCTTGCAGCATTGATGAAGAATCTGGCATCCAGTGACTTTGTCATTCTTTCCTCTGGTTCTGACATTCTCCAGATGTCCATGAGCAGGAGACGAGGACAGCAGCAAACTCCAGCTTAACATAAGATGGAGAGGCTGTTGGGATTTCTGAGGGACCAGAGATCTTTTGGCTGCAACTCAGAGGAGGGTAAGAAAGGAGGGCTGTTACTACCGGGATGTTGGGGTGGCTCAAGGAACACATTCTCCAGAATGCAGCTGGGCTTCAAGAACAACAGAGGCCAGACATTCCAACACCACCAGTAGCCTCTGTCTCTTATTCCTTTTTAACTCTGAATGTTTGCTTCTCAGCCCTACTCCCTGTTGTTGCCATTTCATTTTTCTTTGTGGTTAAAACAAAACAAGTTGCCAGCACCCCCTAAGCTTCAATACCTACAGTGCAACTTAAAAAGAAAATAATGGACTCTTTCACTCAGTTTCACGTTTAAGGTTCTCAAGAAAGCACAAGATTGGCTCAGCTTGATTATGGATCCTTTGCTGAGCCAATAAACTGTGGCCAGGGAATGTGTCATGTGGACAAACATGGCTGCTCCTTGGGAAGCAGGTAGATGGTGGGTGGTGAGAGGCGTTCCCAGAAGCACAAAGTACTGTGCTGAGGAAGCCATGGCTGACCCATGCTGGATGGCTCCTATGCCCAAGGAGGCTCTATAAGAAAGTTCACTGATGTCAGATCAAATATGGAATTTGATCTATGTAAGATTTGGTTTAAGGTTGTGATTGTGGTTAGAATGTCATTTTGCTCAGCCTGTGAGACATAATTCAGAAACATTACCCTCCAAAGAAGCCAGTGAGATCACTAAAAATTCAGCTGGCACCCCTAAAGAAAGAGCAGAAATGACTCTTTGGGGATCATTAAGCAAACCTGTCTCCAAACCAGCTGGGGCGAACTCAGAAGGCAAGAAGCCAAGTTCATTCTCCCTGTGGTCCTTGCCTGTTTTCCATCCTGTCTTCTGTTCTCCAAGTGGGCCCATGGAGTGAGCTGGCTTCCAGCCCCATGAGTTCCCGCAAATTGAGTAGAAGCCAGCCCTGTGGTCAATGGCTGTGGCAAGAGGCCTCTGGAGGTTTCCATGACATGCTAAAAAAAGGCTGGCTTAGTTAGCAAACATGACCCTGGGGAGAGGACTTGTGGATTTGGGATCTCACCCTGGCTGCTCCAGTGCAAAGAGGAACTCATGGAGAGGCTGGCAGAGGAAGTGAGCAGAGCTAATGTTCAATTACATGCAGGCAAGCTGTGATCAATGTGCAGAGAAGAGGCCAGGGGACCAGGCTGGGAGAGCTGCCACCCGCACCTGTGAAGGAATGGTCAGGAACCCTCCCACCCTGGGATGCATTCCTGGCTTTTACCAGTTATTCAGGTTCTAAAGAAGTCACCCTTGAGAACTGTTTGTGACCACTTCAAAATTACAAGCTTCCCACAAAAGTCTGATTTATGAACAATCTGTTAGGTATTTGATTCAGAACACCTTTTTGGAATTAATTAATCTATCTGAAGGGGGGAAAAAAGGTGTTTTCTTTTTAAATGTCAAGTTTCTGTCGTGGCCATTTTCTATGCAGAAGAAAGAATCTTTTGATTAAAGTCAGAACTTCTCCCAATTGGAGTTACCCAGCACCCAAGGAAGGGCATCCAATCCAAGCTCTTCTGATGACATACTTGGGCTTGGCATGTGCTTAATTACCAGACACAGGTCCTTTCATTTCTGTCTGAGTTCTGGCATGGCTGAAGAATATTAAAACACTGCTCAGAGTGTGCCTTCATCCTTTCTGTGATGGGGTGGCCACCAACCAGCCCGCCAGCACAGGACTTTGGGATGGCACATGGCAGCTTGCATTCGTCTCCACGACACACTGTTGGGCACTGTCAGGGGATCAGACTGGTAGCTGTGCAGGAGGCTGCTTGCTCCGATAATTAATTTCCTCTCCAGCCAGCCCCTTCTACCAGTTGTACTACCCAGAACTCTGCCCTAGCTTTGTTTGCCTGCAGCTCTCCCTACCATCCCACCTGCCTTCTCCAGCCTCCCTGCTCCACCCTGGCCTATCCTCCCCCCAATTCCCTGGACGCCAGCCTCCAGCCCTGGCATGTCTCCTGTCAGTCACCCTCTGAGGTCCAGACTTCTCTTCACTTTCCTGACCCTACTCTGGCAGACATTTCCTGGTGACAGCTTTGTGATTCCTCTCCACATCTCCACCGTGATGTCCTGAAAACACGGGGCTCTAAAGAGGCCTCCAGGCAGACAGCAGGAACCGAGAATCAAGCCCAGGCCCCTTGTCATTCAGTCCGATTCTGCCGGCCACTGGCAGCCCCTGGTTTGAAGTTGGAGGTTACAGTGACTGCTATTCCTCTCTCCTCTTCTCCCTCTCTCCTCCAGATCCACACTACACAGCACAGGTCTCCTTGTTTATCAGCTTGAATTGGGACTGTGCATGGCACATGCCTTATCTTTATTATACATGATAACACATTTTCCAAGATAGATGATCCGCTCTTAGTCACCTCAATACGCACCTGCTACAAACTCCCAGGCTCAGATTCAATAAACATTTCCTGGGCACTGAGTAAGTTCCTTGATTCAGAGGCAGTGACCACCATGTGGTGCTTCAGAACAAAGGCACCAGCCACAAAGACCCAATTCAAATCTCAGCTTTTACCACTTCCTAGCCGGATGACCTTGGGCAAGTAACTTCATCTCTTAGTGTGGTGCCTGGTCTGTAAAACAGCAATAATACCCCCTAGGCTTTCTGTAAGTGTGAAATGAGCAAATTCACAAAGCATTTCAATTAGGGCCTGGCCCATTGCAACTGCTGCATAAGCAGCTATTATTATTTCCAATAGGTACCATGATATCTGTTTTCTCATTATTATGAGAATCTTGTAAATTATGTACTACTGTCTGCATTTGGTTTATAAAGACACCGAGGATGGAGAAGTTCAGATATTTTGCTCAAATGTGCAGTGTTAATTAGCATCAATACCAGGGCTTGAACCTGGGTCTGGGGAGAACCTGGCCAGCTCTCTTTACTCTGGCCATGAAGTGCTGGGTGCTTTGCAGGTGCATATGTGCTTCATCAATATCTGTCAAATGTTGTGTAATCGTCTGTTTTCATTCATATTCACAACTCTGTGGACATAGAGTGGTTAGCCATTCAGGAAAGAGTGAGGGTGTTCTGACCTGGGGACATCAGGCTTGGTTCCCGGGCACTGGCCTTCCCTGGAAAGACCTTCTGGGAAAACTGAAGGCTAGAAAGAAGCTTCCCCATTCAAGAAGGAAAATCCTGCAACAAGTAGCCCTGGAGCTTGCATTCCTTTTAAGAAGGGGTGAAGAATCATACGAGGCACAGCGTGCAGGAGTGTGGGGTGGGAAGATGGAGGTAGCAATGCCCCAGCTGGCCAGGACAAGAGGCATTTATGAAAATCAATCCAGGCCAGGCGTGGTGGCTTACCCTGTAATCCCAGCGCTTTGGGAGGCCAAGGTGGGGAGATGTCTTGAGGCCAGGAGTTCAGGACCAGCCTGGGCAACATAGCAAGCCTCTGTCTATACAAAAAATAAAATTAGTTGAGTGTGGTGGTGCACACCTGTGGTCCCAGCTACTCAGGAGGCTGAGGCAGGAGGATTGCTTGAACCCAGGAGTTCAAGTCTGCAGTGAACCGTGATCACACCATTGCACTTCAGCCTGGGTGACAGTGCAAGACCCTGTCTCAACAGCAACAACAAAAATCAATCCACAAATACACATTCGAAACTTTTCCTCTTCTCTCCCGAACCATGGCCACCAACTAGCTCAAGCCTCTAGCATCTGTCTAGAGTGTCCTCACTTCCTTACTTGCTTGCGGCGTCCGGGCCTCTCTCCCCAAGGGCAGCCAGGATGAATTCTAGAAAATGCAAATCCAGGCCAGGCATGGTGGCTCACACCTGTAATCCCAGCACTTTGGGAGGCCGAGGCGGGCAGATCACGAGGTCAGGAGATCGAGACCAGCCTGGCGAACGTGGTGAAACCTCGTCTCTACTAAAAACACAAAAATTAGCTGGGTGTGGCGGCACATGCCCATAATCCCAGCTACTCAGGAGGCTGAGGCACGAGAATTGCTTGAGCCTAGGAGGCAGAGGTTGCAGTGAGCTGAGATCGCGCCACTGCACTCTAGCCTGGTGACAGAGTGAGATTCTGTCTCAAAAAAAAAAAAAAAAAAGGAAAAGAAAAGAAAATGCAAATCCACTCGTGTCTTGCTCCCCAGCCCGGCCCTCCAGTGTATTCCCATTGGCTCATAGTGAATCCCACCGCTTTGCTCAGTCTCACCCAGCTCTCCATTTCTTGCCCTGTCGTGCTCTCCTGGTCTCTGGGCTGCAGCTGTGGGCTTCCTGCTGGACCTGACACCTGCTCCATGCCCCTCTCTTGCAGCCTTTGCACCTGCTCTTCTCTCTGCCTGGAGCACCCCTTATCCCCAAACACCCAAGGTGGCCCTTTTCTCCACTGTGGGTTGCAGAGTACATAGCACTTGCTTAAAAACATCCCTCTGGCCACCTCATTCTAAAGAGCCTTCAAGCCCTGTCTCCCTACCACATTCCTGCCTCACTGGCATTGTTGCATTTGTATCAATAGTTGAAACTGTCTTTAGAAAAAAAACTACTTACATGAGCTCCTTGCAGGCCAGAACTTGGGATTTCTTGTCTATTTCTGGCACTCAGCACCAGAATGGGTGAAGGTGCTCCATAAACACTTGTGGATGAATGAATGAAATTTCAACCCAGGCTTTATGTGCCCAGTGCTTGACTGTGTTTTATGGGGGACAGAAATACAATTGTGTCTCAAATCCTGCCCCCAGAGAGCTTCTGGTTCTGAGCAGATGTATTCACCAGGGAGTGAATACTTCAGGACGGGGAGTCAAACATGTATGTCAAGAAGTCCTAGAGGGCAGAATGAGCGGGGAGTGGAATTCCTGGGAATGTCTTGGGGAGTGGGCTGCAGATGGGTTTAAAGAATGACTGGGCTGGGCACAGTGGCTCATGTCTGTAATCCCAGCGCTTTGGGAGTCTGAGGCAGGCAGATACTTGACATCAGGAGTTCGAGACCAGCTTGATGAAGCCCCGTCTTTACTAAATAAATAAATAAATAAATAATAAAAAATAAAATTACCCAGGGATGGTGAAACACGCCTATAGTCCCAGCTATTCAGGAGACTGAAGCATGAGAATTGCTTGAGCTCGGAAGTTGCAATGAGCCAAGATCTCACCACTGCACTCCAGCCTGGGTGATAGAGCCAGACTACTTCTCAAAAAAAAAAAAAGAATGATGGCACTGAGAGACAAAGGGAGGAGCAGGTTAGGCTTCCCAGCAGGAGACCAACCACAGCAAAGGCCTGGGTAGGGGTGGCGGGGGCCAAAGAGAGGACATCGTAGAGATTGCCTTTGAATAGAGGAGGCAGCTGTTCCATTGATGCTGAGTAAATGCTTTGCATATACTTTCTAGTTTCTCCTGCTGTTTCCCTGAGTTAGTTCCATCAACCTGTGATGGAATGCACAATATCTTGATGTCATTCTTTTTTTTTTTTTTTTTTTTAGAGTAGGGTCTTGCTCTGTCACCCAGGCTAGAGTGCAGTGGCACCATCATTGCTTACTGCAGGCTCAACTTCTGGGCTCAAGTGATCCTCCCACCTCACCCTCCCGAGTAGCTGGGACTACAGGTGCACAACCATGCCCAGCTAATTTGTGTATTTTTAGTAGATATGGGGTCTCACTGCGTTGCCCAGGCTGGACCTCATGGCCTCAAGCAATCCTCCCATTTTGGCTTCCCAAAGTGCTGGCATTACAGGCATAAGCCACCACACCAAGCTCCTGATTTTCATTCTTATATCTCTCAGAGATTTTTCGTGTCACTTGCCAGAGGGCACCAGGGCCAGAGTCCAATGCCCAGTACTCAATGGTGAACATTTTTGCTGTGCCAAGAGAGAACCACTCGATTAGAGGAGGCTACTGCAGGCTTTGGAAGTTTTCTACGGTGGGAACCAACAATCCGTGATCCCCCATGGTCCAGTGCATGCAGCCTTGGCTTCTCTTCCCTGGACCTGGGAAGCCTGCAGATGCTGGAAGCAGCCCAGCTGTGGCCCCTCCACTGTTCTTGCCCCTTATGTGTGGGTGTGGAAAGAACTCTCATTCAGAGACATGGTGATTTTGGGATGGAGACATTGCTTCCTCCAACCAGACTGCTTCCTTCAGTTTCCACTGCCTGGGCTCATGCATCAGTAAGTTCTCCTACTAGAAAGTTTATTTGCAAAAAGCCATGGCCATTTGCTCACAAAGCTGTGCCCACTTTTGTCTGTGTCTTTTGCCCTTTTTTTTTTTTTTTTTTTGCCAAATGTAGGGTTTAAAATAAAATTCCTGTGTTACTTCCCTGTAACTGTCATAACAAATTCCATGCACTTGGTGGCTAGAGACAACATAAATGTGTTCTCCCACAGGTTTGGGAACTGGAAGTCAGAAATCAGGAGTTCGAGACCAGCCTGGTGAAGCCCCATCTTTACCAAAAAAAAAAAAAAAAGAGAAAGAAAATACCAAAAATGAGCCAATGTCTACAGGGCTTCACTCCCTCTAGAGGCTTCAGGGGAGGACCCTTCCTTGACTCTTCCAGCTCCTGGTGGCTTCCATGTTCCCTGGCTTGTGACTGCAGAGTTCCAACCTCTGCCTCTGTCTTTGCTGGGCCTTCTCCTCTTCTCCCACGGAGGCAGAGAAGTGTGTCCTCTCCTCTTCAGTCTCTTACAGGGACACTTGTCATTGGATTTAGGATCCGCCTGGATATTCCAGAATGGTCTCATCTTGAGATCCTTAACTTTAAAGCACCTGCAAAGACTCTTTAACAAAGAAGTTACATTTGCAAGTTCTGGAACATGCTCATATCTTTTTGGAGGCCACTACTAAACCCCCTACAATTCTCTTTACATAATTTCCCAAAACTGTTTCCCAAAAAGTTGTCAGCAGTAACCAAATTCCAGAAGTGAAAGCATGACCGTGGCCCATGGTGACAAACCCGCTTTCTACCAAGTTGATCACCACCTAACTGTTGATTCTAGCCCTTCTAATCTTTAGCCTGTGGTAGCAAGCCAGGTACAATTTGGCATTAAGATCTAAGAATGGCCAAAGTCTCTCATTGCACGCAATGCTACCCTGATGCAGTGGAAACTACACTAAACAAGCTCCATGGGATCTTTGGGCCTTCTCCTGTCTCCATGACTAATTGGCTGGGAGACTTTGGAAAATTTTCTCTGCTTCTCTGAACTTCAGTCTCCCTATCTATAAAATGAAGACTAGATTAGAACAGGGGTTGATATGCTATAGCTTTTTTTTTTTTTGGAGATGGAGTCTCTCTCTGTCACCCAGGCTAGAGTGCAAATGGCACAATCTCGGCTCACTAGAACCTCCACCTCCCAGGTTCAAGTGATTCTCCTGCCTCAGCCTCCTGAGTAGCTGAGATTGCAGATGCCTGCCACCACACCCGGCTAATTTTTGTATTTTTAATAGAGATGGGTTTTCACCATGTTGGCCAGGCTGGTCTTGAACTCCTGACCTCAGGTGATCCACCTGCCTCGACCTCCCAAAGTGCTGGGATTACAGGCATGAGCCACTGTGCCCGGCCAGCCTGCTTTTTTAAATAAAGTTTTATTGGAACCCAGCCTTGTCCATTTATTTACAGATCGTGTATGGGGGCTGTCATGCTGCAAGAGCAAAGTGGTTGCAACAGAGACAGAATGACTCAGAAAATGGGAAATATTTGCTGGCTAGCCCTTTACAGAAAAAGCTTGCCACCCCCTAGACAAGCACAGAGCTCTGTAAAGGGCCCTTCTAGCTGAGTTATTTTGTGATACTATGGACCAGTTCCTCCTTTGAGCCCTGCCTAAAATCTGATGGTGGCCTGAGGAGTTGGCTATGGAGAGGGAGCAGGACTGAAAAAAAGGCTCCATCAGCCTCATAGTACCAGCATTGCCCCTCCCCAGACATCCTTGTGTACACCATGCTTCCGCATTGCCTGCGCTCCCAGAATTTAGCTCCCCCAGACCTTCCACCCTGTTCTCCCCTTGGGGCTTGCCCCCTGCAACGGGCAGGAAATGCAGACAGCCAGGGGACTTGTGGGTCCCTTTAAGGCCTTGAGACCTGGGGAAATCCCCCGGTTCTCAGCCACCTAAGGACAACTCATCCTCCCATTCTAAGGGCCGAGTCATTCTCACTTTGCTTCTATCACTGTTCAGATTCCAGCAAAATACACCCTTCCACAGTCAAACCTCTACCTCCTTCATTCTCCTCTCTTATTTGTTAAACAAATCCTGATCTGCCTTTTTAGGCTGCTCTTGAATTTTATGGCAACATATAATAAACATCTGACTGCTTTTATTTCTATTTAACTTTTATCTTGAATGTCTCTGCTGTTTCAAACCAAATATTTATAGCATCACACAGCCGCTGCAATTTCATTCCTCACCAATACTGTCACTCCCTCCTGCTTGCACTCACCAGCCCCGTAGAGAGGCCGGGAATGTTGGGGCGAATGGTCTCTTTTGCCCCCACAGCAGGGCTTCCAGACTGGATCTCTGAGTCACTGGACTCCCGGGAGAGCAGATGGCTTTCCTGGCAGCCTGGCCCTCAGCTCGGAGTCAGGCCATCTCTGGTGACTGAAGGGATTTCTGTACTTGATGTCTTCACACATTGGTACTAGGCTGGGTCTGGCTGTGAGAAAGACCCTCGCATGCTCCATTAAGGAGCAAACCTGGGGAATTCGAGCACCTCTGTCTTCTCAAAGGCCTTTCTTTTTCTCAGTACCCTCAGGTTTGGCCCAAGGCCTCGGAGTGCGTCTCCTTGGTCCACCTGTGCTTGTCCCTGCTTTTCTGGCCCACAAAAAAAGTGCTCCTGACAGCCCTAACCACCTACTCTTCACCAAGGCTCTCTGGTCCTGTGTGGTCCAAAAGGCCCACTGCAGATGCTCTTCTGAGTCCAGGGCCCTAAAGAAAGCAGTCATACCTGGTGGGGGATGACACTCTGGACCTGGAGTCTGAAGACCTCGTTTTCTGTCTCTGAGCTTCAGTTTTCTCATCTATGAAATGGGAATCATAACACCCGCTTGATGTGACTCTCAGGGCTGCCCTAAGGATACTGAAAAATGGTGAATGACGGCGTGCTTTGTACACAGTGGGTCGTCCAAGGGGAGCCAGAGAGTGCCTCTTTCTGGCATGCCTGAGCCTCCAGAGCTAGAGAAGCCTCCTTTGGTCTCCTAGACTGCTTTTTCTCCTCCCATCTGTCTCAACCTGCACAAATCCTGCCGGGCTCTGCACATTGCTCTGTGTTGACGGATCCACCATATTAGCCCTTGCCTGGCCCTTTCCTTCCTCCTTAGAAGACTCATGACTCCAGCTGAGCTTATGGGTGAACTCTTTCACAGCAGAAACTGCTTTGCCCTTCCTTCCCCATGGGTCTTGTACCTGGTCAAGCCTGCATATTTCAGCTTTCTGGTCATCCAGAGGGAAGTCTCACATGACTCTTGGTGAGAATCTTCAACTTGGCCATGCAAGTTTTCTGATACTTTCAATCCAGTTCAAGATAAGCTACATACAGCAGTATGTACCTCAGATTCTCAGAGGTAAGATAACCTCCCCCACATGTCCCACCCATGGGGTAGCTCTTTCCAACCCCACTAGAAAGTCATTGTTATGTAGACTAGATGTTACTGTCCTCCCCAAATTCATATGCTGAAACCCTAACTCACTGTGGTGGTGTACGAGTCTGTTTTCATGCCACTAATAAGGACATACCCGAGACTGGGTAATTTATAAGGAAAACGAGATATAATGAACTCACAGTTCCATGTGGCTGGGGAGGCCTCACAATCATGGTGGAAGGTGAAAAGCATGTCTCACATGGTGGCAGGCAAGACAGAATGAGAGCCAAATGAAAGGGGTTTCCTCTTATAAAACCATCAGATCTCCTGGGACTTATTCACTACCATGAAAACAGTATGGGGGAAACCACCCCCATGATTCAATTACCTCCCACTGGGCCCCTCCCACAACACATGGGAATTATGGGAGCTATAATTCAAGATGAGATTTGGGTGGGGACACAGCCAAACCATATCAGATAGTATTAGAAAGTGGGGCCTTTGGGAGATGATTAGGTCATGAGCATGGAGCCCTCATTAATGGGATTAGTGTCCTTAGAAGAGACCCTCAGAGCTTTTTTGCTGTCTTCCCACCAAATGAGGATGTAACGAGAAATGGACAGTATACAACCTGGAAAATGGCCCTCGCCAGGACCTGACCATGCTGCCACCCTGGTCTTGGACTTCAGCCTTCAGAACTGTAAGAAATAAGTCTATGGTACTGCGTTATTGCACCCCCAATGAACTAAGACAACCCACACCCTGGCTTGTCTCAGGACAACTCTGAAGGCCACTCCATCTCTAGAGCTCCCTACAGCTTTGGCTTAGACCTTCTTGAGACTACACTGCAGCCCAACTCCTGCCTCAGCTCAGCCCGCCTCCTTCCTTTCCCTACAGGGTTGATCACAAGAACATTCCCTTCTAAACATTCTGCACAATAATCTCCATCTCAGAGCCTGCTTCATGGGGATCCCAACCCATGTGATGGTAGCCAACTGTCCTTCTTTGTGCAGGAGTCCTTTATTCTGAGAGTACATCCTAGCTACCTTTGGGGTGTGAAAATGGTCTTTCTGCTATGAAATGGTGGCACAATCAGTTGTGTGTTTGTGTTATTTTTCCCTGTATTTTACTTAGCACCAGGGGCCACTGGCCACCTGAGGTTGGTCCCCTGGTTTCCTTTGATGGTGTGCCAGGACATCAGATTTAAAAATCCAAGGACCACCACAGCTGCTCAGTCGGTTCTCTGTCTCAAGAGCAACCAGATGAAGTCCACACACGTGGTGCCCTGCTGCCTTCTCAGATAAACTGTGGGTCACGTCCAATTTCAGAATCTAGTGGCAAGTGCATCACATGCCCTCTCAAGAAGGCATTTCCAGTGGGTGTCTGCTGTTTCTTTTTCACCTCTCCTGTATTCACTCTACTTTCTTTTGCAGAGAATGCTGCAATTTTTGGGGGGCCCCACTCCTTACCTGTTTTCAGTCCCTGTGTTTGGGAGGAGCGTACCTTCCTCTTCTCCCTACAGCAGAGTGGTGATGTGGGCGTGCAACCCATCACAGCATTTCATCCCCTAAGGCACAGTGATCGGGTTCAGAGATACGTATGTCATTGGGACAGGTCAACGACAGTGCAACCAGGGATTTTGTTGGCACTGTTGAAAATAAGAAACCCGTGCCTTCATCTGTTTTGTGCTGCCATAACAGTATATGAGGGACTGGGTAATTTATAAAGAACAGAAATTTATTTCTCACAGTTCTGGAGACTGGGAAGTCCAAGATCAAGGCACCAGCATCTGCTGAGGGTCATCTTACTGCAACCTCACATGGCAGAAGAGCGGAAGAGTGAACCCACTCTGCAAGCCCTTTGGATAAAGGCCCTAATCAATTTGTGAGGGAGGAGCCCTCATGGCCTAATCACCTCATGAAGACCCCACTTCTCAACACTATCACATTGGAAACATCAGAATTTTACAGGGAACACATTCAAACCATAGCCACCCTCTGTCCAGTATGAGTGCTAACTGTGAGGACAGGGTAAGGCCAGAGCTGGCCATGAAACCAAAGCAGAGATCAGAACCAAGAGACGAAGAAAGTGGGAGACTGATCTCTGTTAATTTTGCTTTAGTATCGACCTCCAGCGCCATACCAGAAGCCATGCATGCCATTGTACTTTCCACTTATGTCAGCTGATACATTTCCTTTTCTTCCCTTGAGTCAATTGACTTAAGTTTTTGTCACTTGCATATGAAAGAGTCCTAATGGTTATGGAATTGGAGAATGTACAAGCTAAAAGGAACTTGGATTTGCTCCAATATTAAATATGAAATGAGATCATCTGTACACACTGAAACTTATAGCAAAGCTGACAACCCTAAGTCACAATTGAGAGCCATCCTCTCTGGACAAGGAGGTCCATTCATTACTGCTTAAGCCTTCCTGACTCACTGGGTCACAGTTTCTACCACCATTGGTCTACATTTCTAAGCCCAGCCCTTGATAATTGTTAGCCTAGAAAACAGGGTCAGAAAACACAGCCCACGGGCCAAATCAGATCTGCCACCTGTTTTGAGATGGCCTATGAGCTAAGAATGTTTTTTTTTACATTTTACGATGGTTGAGAGGAAAAAAAAAAAAGAAGTTCAATATTTTATAGCATGTAAAAATTACATTAAATTCACATGTCAGTGCCCATACATAAAGTTTTATTGGAACACGACCATGCTCATTTGTTTATGTATTTATGGCTCCAAACAGCAGAGTTGAGCAGTTGTGATGGAGACTGTATGGCCTACAAAGTCTAAAATATTTACTATTTGGCTCTTTACAGGAAAAGTTTACTGACTAGTGCTGAAAGTCTCTGGAGATGTGACCTTCACAGTTTGGTATCTAGCTTTGAGACCCCGTATCACCAACAATGAAAAGCACTTCCCTTGAAATAATTTACATAGTTACCCAAGATTTAGACAGCAGACATCTCAGGATGTAGAGGATTTTTTTCAGATTGTTTCCAGGACCTAGCTTTGAGCCAAACATACAGTATTCCTGCAATAAGTCTTTGCTATGTAAAAACAAAAATCAAATGTTAAATTAGGCCACTGACCCTTTTAAGCCCAAAGCATAAATAAACACAGAAAATGTGAATTTGCCATTATTATGATTTTTATTTTTTTGAGACAAAGGCTCACTCTGTCGCCTAGGATGGAGTGCAGTGACGTAATTTTGGCTTATCGCAACCTCCACCTCCTGGGTTCAAGCGATTCTCTTGCCTCAGCCTCCTGAGTAGCTGGGACTACAGGCACATGCCACCACACCGGCCATATATATATAACATTATATATTATAAACAAATGTATATTTCAATATAAATTTATATATGTTATATATATATAAATATATATATTTAGTAGAGATGGGGGTTTCCCCATGTTGGCCAGGCTGGTCTCAAACTCTTGACCTCAGGTGATCCACCTGCCTTAGCCTCCCAAAGTGCGGGGATTACAAGTGTGAGCCACTTCACCCAGCTGATTAACTTCTTGGAGTAGAATTATGTAGGCATCCAGGAATGTGAGTTGTGCTGCCGAGTGACATTTCTCTTCATGTTTTCCCTCCCTGGCAGAGTCGCCACTTGATTTAGGATCTGACACCATGGGTAGATATTGGAATTCCAGTCTTAGCCTGCAAGTCACACAATGTCTTTGAGCTTCAGCTTCCAAGCCTGCAAGATGGGGCGATAAGAGTTTACCTCCTGGGAGTTAAGAGGATTAAATAAGTTAACAGTTAAGTAAAAGTACTCTGAAATGTTAGCTTTTATTTTCATCCTTCCTTTCTTGTGTAAGAAAATAATGTAAATAGCCTTTATTGCTCTTAGTTTTTCTTGTAAAAGCTGTGGGAAGGTGAAATAACCTCATTGAAATAGAGCCATTCATAAGTAGGGTAGATCATTAACCGTTATGAGTTAGATGATTATATTCCATCAGGTTCCAAGCCGACAGCACCCATTTTACAGTTTGGAACTGTGAAGTATTTGTACTGTGTGATCCACAGCTCTTAAACTTTCCAAGACTTAGCCATTCCTTAGGTTCCAGACAAACTTTCATCCCACCTACACCCCCAACCTACTCTCATCAGGGTTCCCAATGACTGCCATATTGCCAAATCTAATGATCACTTCTCTGCTTGTATCTTAGTCTCTCAACAGTATTTGAAAGAATTGATGATGCCCTCCTTAAAGCTCATTCTCATGTGGCTTAGAGGACTGACCTAGCCTCCTACACCACTGGTCAATCCTGAACTTCCTTTGCTGCTTCTTCCTTTTCCTCCTACCAACCTTTTATTTTTGTTTTAATGTAATTTACCTTTTTTTTTTAAGAGACAGGGTCTCACTCTGTCACCCAGGCTGAAGTGCAGTGGGGTGATCACGGCTCGCTGCAGCCTCGAACTCCTGGGCTCAAGCAATCATCTTGCCTCATCCTCCTGAGTAGCTGAGACTATAGGAACATACCACCATGTTTGATTGTTTTTTTAATTTTTATTTCAGTGGAGATGGGGTCTTGCTATGTTGCCCAGGTTGGTCTCAAGCTTCTGGCCTCAAGTGATCCTCCTGCCTCAGCCTCCCAAAGTCCTGGGATTATAGTATGGACAACTGCACCTAGCCTCTTCCCAACCTCTTAATACTACAGGGCCACAGGGCACTCTTGTCTTTTCTTCTTCTATATGCATATTCTAAGTCACCTCATATCACTCCATAATGTTCATGTACTGGCTACTTGCAAATTTCCTGCCCAACTTCAAGCTCTCTTCTAAATATCAGATCCTGATGACCGACTACCTCTTTGGACATCTCTTAGGCATCTGAGGCTTGCCATATATAAAACCTAACTCTCGTTTTCTTTTCTCAAAACCTGATCTTTCCTCAGTCTTCCCCATCTTAGCAAATGATCCTTGATGTGGGCTTAGGGGAAAAAGAAGAACCAAAGATGACCAAAGCTTTTAGCCTGAGCAACCTAGTGAATGTTCACATGTGATGCTCTTTTCCTAGGCCCTGTCATTACCCCCCATTAGATGAAGGTGCAAATGTGGATATGCATACACAGAGGAAGGTAGACTATATATAGATTTGTTATTATCCCTCCATCTCCCCCACAAGGAAGTGAACTCCCTGAGAGCAGCACATTTATGTCAGGTCCTGAGAAACCAGAGTGAACAAAATGGACTGGCACATAGTAAGAGCTCCTCAAATATGCCTTGAATGACTCCCTGACCTTGTAGATCAAAAATGCTTCCTGGGTCTACAGAATGAGAATAGGCCACAAGAGAAGCGGGAATGAAACTTGGAAACTCATGCATGAGTGCATTTTTAAGACAAGAGTGCATTTTTAAGACACATCTCTGGGCTGAGGCAATGCATTTACACACATGTCCTGTTTTTATTGCATTCTGAACCAGAGAGCTAGATGGATAGATGATAGATAGATAATTAAATTAGTTCCAATGACAGAGAACTAAATGGATGTTTGTTTTTATCATGCCAAATGATCATGCTTATTTTCTGAAATTTTCACATCACAACTGCTTGTTTTGGTGTCAGGTAGACACATTTAAGTTATCAAAACTTGCCTGGGAGGAGTGAGAAAAGAGTGTGCTTCTTGTCTCTGCTATCAGCAAATATAAGCCCACCAGGTGGCAAGTCCCTGCCAAGTTCCAGGACAGCATGGGGAGCTGTGTATGATGCACTCATGGAGTCTAAAATCAGGTGGGCATCCAGGTTGGAAAGAAAGAAGTAGAACTGTCTTTATTCAACAGATGATAAGATCACTGATATAGTAAATCTGATGAAATCAACAAAAAGCTAATAGAACTAATAGGTAAGTTTTGCAAGAATGCAGAACACAAGAGTGATATAAAAAAAGAATTGCATTTCTGTATATTAGCAATGAACAATCAAAACTTATTATTTTAAATATATCTTCCACAATAGCATCAAAAACATAAAATACTTAGGAGTAAATCTGACAAAAGATGTGAACGACTTGCACACTGACAACAAATTATTGTGAGATGTGTGAAAGGAGCCCTGAATAAATTGAAATATACAGACCTTGTTCACAGGTTGAAAAACTCAATGTTATTAAGTTGTAAATTCTCCCAAATTGATTTAATGATATCTCAATCAAAATCTTAGCATGCTATGTGTAGAAATTAAAAGCTGATTCTGAAATTCTTATAGAAATACGAAAGACCTGGAATAGCCAAAACAACTCCAAAAAAGAAATGAAAGTTGGAAAGTGGATCTTACCTGATTTTAATAATGATTATAAAGCTACAGTAATCCAAACAACATGATATTGTCATAAAGGTAAACAAATAGATGAACAGAACAGAATAGAGAGTTCAGAAATAAAGCTATGCACATTTAGACAACTAACTTTTACAAAGCACCAAAAGCAATGCACTGAAGGAAGAATAGTTTTTTCAACAAATTAAGTTGGAACAATTCATTTGTATTCAACTGTATACAATTGTATATTCATATACAAAAAAATACATTTGAATCCATACCTCATATCAGATGCCAAATTAATGTAAAATGCAAAACTATAACATTTCCAAAACACACAGAAGAAAATCTTTGTCCTTAGATTAAGCCTAAAGGTCTTTCATACAACAGCAAAGCACAATCCTCAGAGCAAACTGATGACTTAGAGCTCTTAGAAATTTTTGTTTTTCAAAACATGCACTGTTAAGAGAATGAAAAGACAAGCCACAGGTTAATAGAAAATTTCTGCAAGACATGTATCTGATAAAAGACTTGTATTCAAAATGTATAAACAATTTTCAAAACTTTACAATAAAAAACAAACAACCCATTAAAAAGAGACAAAATATTTGAACAGACATTTCACCAGAGAGGACACATAGATGGCCAATGGGCACAGGAAAAGATGCTCAACATCATTAGTCATTAGAGACGTGCACAGCAAAGCCAGGAGATACTACTTCACACCCATCAGAATGACTAAAATAAACAAAGACTGAGCATACCCAAGCTGTGGAGAAACCGGAACTCTCATACACTCATGGCAGAAATGTAAAATATTCACCCACTTGGCAAAACAGCTTGGCAGTTTCTTAAGAAATTAAGCATACCTCTGCCATATGATCCAGCTGTTCCACCTGTAGGCATTATCAGCCAAGAGGAAATACAAGTCCATGCAAAGACGTATACATGAACGTGCATGGCAGCTTCATCTATAACAGCCCCATATTGGAAGCAATTCAAATGTCCACCAACAGATGAATGAATAAACAAATTATAGTAAATCTGTACAATGGAATGCTACTCAGAAATAAAGAAGAATGAACTATTGAAATATGCAATAACATGAATGACTCTTAAAATAATTATGCTGAACGAAAGAAGCTATACCAAAGGAAGGACATACTGTATATTCTGTTTATATAAAATTCTAGAAAATTCACACGAATCTAGTGATAGGATCATTGGTTGACTGGGGATGAGGGACTGGGGAGGACTGGGAGGGAGGGATTATGAAGGGGCATGAGGAAACTTCTGGAGGTAACGATATGTTTATTTATTGATTGTGGTGGTTTCACGGTATGCATATGTCAAAACTTATCAAATCATGTATCTTAAATATGTATAGTTATTGTAAGCCAATTATAACTTAATAAATTTGCATTTTTAAAAAATACAAGCCAGACATGGTGGTCTGCCTGTAGTTACAGCTACTCAGGAGGCTGAGGCAGAATGATTGCTTGAGCTCAGGAGATAAGGCTGCAGTGAGCTTGGATTGCACCACCACACTCAAGCCTCAGCAACAGAGCAAGATCCTGACTCTAAAAAAGAAAAAAAGTCTTATGGGAAAAACAATCAATTTCCTGGTAAAGAATGCTAACTGCTGGGAAGAAAACAAGGTCTGGAGCAAGGTGAACCTTTAGCAGTGGATGCTGCATAGACCTCAGGTGATGTCCAAGGAAAGTCAGGCAATATTTGAATAGAACTGAAAAGTGTTTACTGTGTGAAAAGCTGGGGAAGAGGGGAGGAGGTGAGAAAGAAAGAGAAGGGGGAAGACCTTTCCTGAAGGAGGGAGCAGCTTGTAGGAAGGCTTTGAGGTCAGATGGAGTGTGTTCCTATCAGGACTTCAGCACAGAAGGTACACAGTGATGTGTATCAACTTGATTGGGCTAAGTGATGCCCACATAGCTGATAACGTTACGTCTGGGTGTGTCTGTGAGGGTGTTTCTAAAGAGACTGGCATTTGAACCAATCAGCTAAGTTAAGTAGATTTGCATTGACCAATGTGAGCTGTCACCATCCAATCCACTGAGGGTCAGAATACAACAAAAAGGTGGAGGACGGGTGGATTCTCTCCCTTCTCCAGCTGGGACGTCCATCGTCTTCTCCTGCTTTGTACATCTGATGTACAAGCTTCCCCTGATGCTTGCACATCAGAGCTCCTGGTTCTCAGGCCTTCTGGTTTCAGGACTTACAGTATCAGCTCTCCTGGTTCTCAGGCCTTTGGACTTGGACTGAACTACACTGGCTTTCTGGGACCTCCAGCTTGCAGACAGCAGGTGGTGGGACTTCTCGGCCTCCAGAATCATGTGAGCTGATTCCCATAATAAATCCCCTCTTAATCTATCTGTCTGTCTGTCTGCCTATCTATCTATCTATCTGTATATCTATCTATCTATCTATCTATCTATCTATCTATCTATCTATCTATCTATCTATCTATCATCTATCTATCTATCTATCTTTATTTATTTCTATTTACCTGTCTGTCTATCTGTGAATACCATTCCTTCTGTTTCTCCAAAGAGCCCTGACCAGTATAGAAGCTGTGATGGATAACACTTAACTCACTTTACTCAACTTTTTTTTTTCTTTTCGAAAAAGACAGCTTTGGGAGATAAATGGTTCAAATTGTTCATGCTCCAAACCTGCAGCTTTTTCCACCATCAGAAGGATGACCATAAACTCACAGTTCTGGACTCCCTTAGGCCACCAAACTCCCCCTGACTTGAGCAGGCTTGTCCTCCAGCCTGAACAGCCCCGGGGCCCAGTCACATCTGCTGAGTGGCTGCTCTGTGGAGGCAGCATGACTGGCCCGATGGGTACAGACACAGCCACTGGCACAAGGCCCACCTTGCTCTGCTCTGTTCAGTGGCCTCAGAACACTGCTTAAGCTCTCTGGACCTCAGGGTCCTAACTGCAGACAGTTCCTTTGGGAGAAGACCATGAGAGCAGGTATTTGGGAAAGATAAAATTGTGTGTAACTGCAAAGGGTGTTCACCAAAGGACTTTGTCTCCAGGTGTGGCCAACCGCTGTAGAGACTCTGGGACCCCACCCAGACTCTCTTGCCAGCTAGTGTGTGCACCCATGAGGGTAGGCTGCTAAAATCTCACACCTGCACCCTCCTCTGGAGGACTGCCCTCCTCTGAAGGACTGCCCTCCTCCTTACTTAGAAATGCTGGGATGCTATGCCCTCCCTAAGGAGGGGTCCCCATCCAATTAACTAGTGGAGACTGGCAATGGTCAGACCTCTTGCCTTAAGGAAGGATGGCTCTGTGGTGTCATTCAGGTACCAGAACTCCCTGTGGAATCAGCTGAGGCCAGACTCCAGCTAGGTCCACAGTTTGGCCTGGCTTCTTTCCCGGCCCTCCTCTGCTTCCTGAACAACCTCACATTCTCCCTGCGAGCACCCCCTTGATCAATCAAGGCACCAGTGTTCTAGACACTCTGCTTCTGGAGAACCCTAACAGAGACTTCTGAGACTTCAACACTCTGAGATTTTTTTCTTTTTTCTTTTTTTTTTTCAAACAGGGTCTCACTCTGTCTCAGGCTAGAGTACAGTGGTGCAGTCATGGCACTGTAGCATCAAACTCCTGGACTTAAGTAATTTGCCCACCTCAGACTCCCAAAGCACTAAGATTACAGGCATGAGCCACCGTGCTGGCCCCACTCAGAGATTATTAATGGCAGGTGTAACATCTTTGCCATAAGCCATCCCACCTCTGCCCCACATGGAGGGTCCTACTGTCTCCCTTCCCAGACCTGCCTTGGAACACTGAGGAGCCTAGGGCCCAGGACCTGACTCACTCCTGGATGTTTTGTTCACACTCTTTTCAAAAAACACATTCTCAATAGCTTTAATTTAATCAAAACATTCTTGACTAAGATCATTAAAGCCTCTGAGAGAGGCATTTAATTCTAAATTCACCATATCCACGGCATAGCAGTTGAGTAACTGAAAAATCAACTTTATGTCATAATAGTTTGTTAGAATGTTTGTTTACTCTTCATCTGAGACATGCTAATTAAAACAAGAGGCCTTCACAAGCAATCCAGTTAGCAAACAGGATTGGTTAATAGATAAGGAATGGTTGTTGATTACAGGGAAGCCCCTCCCTGCCCACATGGATTGGGTTGTTCACTGGGGTCCACGGAATGCAACCTTTGGTTCATCTCTTCCCTCATCGAAGACACTTAGGAACATCTCTGAGAAACACTTACCTTGATCAGGTCTCGCCTGTCACCAGATCTTTCTGAATTCATCTTGAAGGGAAGTGATCAGGACCCTTGTGGATTTCTGTTTCCCTAGGGTGGAGCTATTCCCACTTTCCCACCACCTTGCCTGTTAGCATGTGGTCCTGACTCCTGCTGCACTGGCTCCTCACGCAGGATAAGGAGCTGTTGCAGAAAGTCTCCTGCTAACACCTGGCCCTCTGACTGCTGTAGGAGACCTGGCCAGCCCTACTACCTTCCCACAGACACACCCCCACATGTTCCAGAAGCCAGTCAATGGGGGCAGGGGGGCATGCTCCTTACTATGAGTTCAGGAACATCTCCAAACATAGACACCAAGGGGCCCAGGATGCATTTGTTAAAGTGCAAAGTATCAGACCCCTTACCCTTCCGACATGGTTTCCACTCTGTCTGGCCTTTTTCTGCCTTTCTGCATAATTGCACTTTCACAGACAATTTTTCATCTGCTTCCCTCCCTCACAAGTCTAAGACCAATCACCCAATACCCTGCTTTAGTCCTGCCCAGCAACCTCTCCTTCTGGCATATTCCCCTCCCTTCAGAGCCCTGGGTATTCATGCACATCTGGCCCTCAGCCAGGACATATACTCCCTGCTCTCCCCAGCCCCCAACTCAGGAACAGGGCTCCTAACCTTCCCGTAGACTCCAAGATGTTAGAATGAAAAGACATCTTACAGACCTCATTTTAAAGTAAAGAAACTGAGGCAGAGAGGCAGTGATGGAGGCGTTGTCATATTTCTGGCTGGAAGGCGCAACCCAGGGCCACGTTGCTATTTTTAATGTCTAATCCACATTACAATGTACATAAGTCATGAGCTGATTCCAACCATGTTACTCATTTTTGTCATCCCTGTGTTGAGTTAGTTCTCTTATGCAGAGTTTCAGCCTTCCAGAAGCTAAAAGACTAATACAGGGAGCTGTCATGACAACGACACCATGGTAGCACTTAATGAAAACTTGAGTTATGGAAATATAAAATACTGAAATAAAAATATTAATAAAGCCTCACTTTTATGTGGAATTTGGAAATATGTGAACAGCAAAAATTTTATCACTATGAACACATTGGTCTTGAATTAGGTGCATTTTGTACTGAGGACTTGAAGAAGGTCTCCTCATTGTGATGACTGAGGTGGATGAGGACTCCAAAGGCTCTTTAAGCTTTGAAGAGCACAGATGGCATCATTTGTGCCTGCAGTCTCCCGCAGGCCTGGCACAAAGAATAGGTGTCTGGTAGGTGTTGGACAAGGAAGGGGTAAAGGAATGGATGTTCCCACTCTGAGGCCCTGCAGCCTCCAATCCCAGAGCTCGCCTTGGGCAGAGCCCTGCAGCAGAGAACTCCTGTAACTGTGGGGACCTCTTCTGGAGGGGCTGGCGTCTCAAGGGTGATTGGTTTCCTGGCAGCAAACACAGGCTCCATGCTGGAGTGTTTGAAGGTCTACGTATCAAAAGGGAGGAAATGATTAATCATATGTAGCCAGCCTGCTGAGAGGAGGGCTAGGAAAAGCAGGATGGGAATCAGAAAGAAGCCTCCTCCTGGCCAAGGACGTTTCCGGCCTTCTTACCTCCATTAGAGGCACTTTCTTCTCCGACCTCAGTGTTTTCTGTGCAGGAAATCCTGGCCTTTTTAGCTGCTGTAAGCCTTTGCTTGCTACTGGTCTCAGGAAGCTGCCCTGGACTGATGCCTGAAGGCAACTGCCACTTCATTCTCACTAGTACTTTCTGAGTGCTGAATACATCTCAGGCTCTGCCCTAAGCACTTCTTTAATTCTCCCGATAACCACATGAGGGAAGTGCCATTATTTCTTTTTCCCAAGTGAGGAAACTGAGGTTCTGAGATGCTAAGGGTTGGAACTCACAGCTGTTCTCTAAGCAATGGAGATGAGTTTGGAAACCATTTGACTACAAACCATTTACACCGTCTTCCCCTCCCAGCCTCCGCTCAGGTTGCCAGCCTCACACTGTTGTGGTTCCCCTAGTTTCCTCAAAAGTCAGGCAGCTCAGCCTGGGCGAGATCTCAGGAAACTCCAAGATCAGCTTCTACATGACTGGAGGCCACAGCTGCTACCACCACTCAAGCCTGGCAGCACCAACGCCAAGCCTTGGTGATGGATGTGTGGGCCCTGGCCATCTGCCTGGCACCAACCAGACTCCCAAATGCCCCAGGGATTCAGAGTGTGCCAGGAATCCCCCAGGCCATGCTGTGCTAGTTTCTGAACCTTTGCTCACTCGATCTCCTCTGCCTGGAGCTTCTCTTTCCTTCTCTAGCCCAATCCAACCCCTTTTCCATGGTCAGATCCAATCCCCACATCCCCAACTCTTGGGAGTCCTGCTGGCTTCTTCTTTTCTCATGTTCCCTGTTGGGGTTTGGTGACTCACATAAATGTTGTAAATGTGCATGATATAAATAAGGAAAACAGACTTGTAATAATCCTACCGGGACTATGAGGGTCAACGGTATAGGAGGTCCAGACTTTACAAGAACTCTCCCATTTTGATGTAAATAAATTTCAACTTATAAAACACTGTCTATATAAAAGAAAGTCCATCTTTGGGTTAAATCTGAGCTATGAACCACCAGTTTGCAACTGTTTCCAAGAGTATGTGTGGTGTGTATCATCAGAGCCAGTATTCAAATCTAAATGGCCCAGCGTGAGTCCCTCAACTTCCTAATATGAGTGACTCAATTTCCCCACAGGGAAACTCCTGCCTCCTTTCCAAAGATGAGGAAGTTATGTTGATCACATTTTCCTTGATCCTCTCACTATCAGGAACCTCCAAACCAAAACTGAGCTAGGTCACAGAAATTATTTTACCCTTCATTTTCTCTTTTGTTCTTCTATTTTTATGTTTTGTGCTTTCATTATATTTCTGTGGCAAACTATTGGAGAAATTTCATGAAAGATGTAGGGAAGAATTAAACACATGAATTAAGTAGGTTTCAGGGGAATGTCCGCAAACCCTAGGAGGTCAGGAAACATTTCCTTTCCTGTCCTAACCCTGACCTTTTTCCAGGTCCAGCTGGGCACGTGTATTGCTTAGGGTTCATTGTTTGCAAGTTGCAGAAAGCAACTCGGGATGGCATCATCACAGGGGGATTTTTTTAGAAGAAGATGGAGTAAGTCAGAAAATATAAAGCAAAAACAAAAGAAGAAAAAGAACCAGTTGGGGAAGGATCTGAAAGCAGAGCCACGGCGGGCTGCATTGGACTCTGACTCCAGTTGCAACCTGGGATTGATGGATTCCAACTCCGCTGCCTGCTGATCGGGACTCAAATTCAGAGAAGTTGGTATTGCTTGGATAACATTTCCTCTCTTTATCAGCCTCGCCAAGACCCTTAGAAAAAGGGAGCCTGAATTCCCCGGAGGAAAATCTGGGCGAAATATAGGGAAAGAATGGATGTACTAAATGGATCTCGTTGAAGTGTATTGAACTGAGCCAGGCCTGGTAGCATAGGAGAATCTAGTGTGGGAACGTTCATTCAATTCATTTCTCTATTTCTTGTGGATCCAATGGGACCCATCATGGCAGGATGAATCATGACCCCAGAAAGGAGCCTTCACTTAGGAAGTTGGATAAAGAAGAAAGTGGGGTTTCCCAGGGCTTCCTTCATGGGTCTGAAATGGAGCAGGCCTACCTGAGCCTCAGAGTGGCTGCCACCCCCTGCAAAGCAACCATAAATGCCACCTTCTGTCCTGCCCTGGACTATACAGTTCTGGGCATGCTCAGTATCCTGCCACAGGGCTCAGCCCACGCAACAGTGCTCCAGCATCCTCTTCTCATCCCCTGGGTTGCCAAGGTTTGAGGACTCCACAGGTATCGAGGTGTAGGGGTTAAGAACTCACATCGAGAGCTGTCAAGCCCAGGATCTGAGCTCTGTCTTCTCCAGCTGTCAGATTTTAAACCGGTCTGATTGCTTCTTTAAAAACTTCCAATTTCTCATCTGTGAAATGTGGATAATAATGCTGACCTCATAAAGGTCCTCAGGAGGATATGAAGATGTTGAATAAGATTATCTTATTCCACAAGTGGCTCCTAAGCAACTACTCCATGCCACCCTCTTACCAACCTCGGGGGTTGCAACAGGAAAAGGACAGACAACACGCTGCCTTCCTGGAGAGAGACGACAATCACACAAATAAATGCACATATTATTTCAAATAATAGTAAGTACAGTGAGGAAAAGTCAATAGGGCATTGCAGAGATGGAGACCCATCTTCAGCAAGGAGGGACTCGCTGCCCAACTGCAGGGAAAGTGGTTAGCTGCAGAGCAGAGCTGCCTTGACAAGGGTCTCATCCTTCCTGGGGCAGCCTCCATCTGAGAACTAAGTAAGGTGCCTGTAAACGTCTGGCCATTTCGGCTCACGGCGGGATATGCTGATGAGTGATTCTTACTCCCAAGCCACCCACGTCAATTGCATTTCTTCCTCTGCACAATGTTTCTACCCTCTTCCCTACACAGGGGTTGATCCCTCTGAAACATCTTGCAATCAAAACTCCATCTTGGCGTCTGCTTCCTTCTGAAGAACTCAACCTGGGACACAGTAAGAGGACAGATCACCTACCTGTGAGGACCCCTGTGATTCAGGTGGGTGGTCAGGGAAAAACTCTGCAGAGGTAGCATGTAAGCAGAACCCAGAAGCAAGGGCAGGAGCAACAAGACCCTGTGGGGGAGACTGGTGCACAGAGGAGCCAAGAAATACTGCAAAGATCGCGGAGAAGGAGACATGCAAGGCCCGCGTGGTCCGGGGGGAGTAGTAGGAGATGAGGTCAGAAAAGGAAGAGGTGATCATATGATGCTGTGAGGTCATAAAAATTGCTGCTGGCTTTTACTAGAAGTGAAATGGGAAGTCACGTAAATTTTGAGCTAGCAAGTGATGTCTTATGTTTCAAATGGTGAATTCTGGCTGCTGGGTGGACAATGGTATGAGAGGAGAGGAGAAGCAGAGTAGTAGTGTAGAAGGGTGTTTTGGTGGTCTCGGGCAAGAGATGACCACAGTTACCTGTTATATGGCAATCGTAGCAGCTGTGGTTGTAATATAGTAGTATTGTGGTAATACTAATAGTAGTTGTCACTGTAGTCGTGGTTGCTAGGTCAAGAGCAGGGAGTTTTCTTCACCCCACAGCACTGGGCTTGCCATGCAGTATTTGCAAGCGGCTCCTCTGCTCACGGTCCATCTGCATAAGGCCTCCCATGGTGCAGTGAGTGTGTGAGGCCAGACCTTTAGAGATCACAGCCTCACGTTTTGTTTGTCTCATTCTGGCTATGCGAGAACATGCTGCACCCAAATATGCAATTTGCAAATTCTGGCCTAGTTTTGCTGCTGTTCATTTCATTTTCCAGAAAGTTTTTACATCCCTTTCAGCTGCTGTACGGTTTTCCTGTGTAGAGGACTGGTCAGAGTATGTTTTCTTCCATTCAGCAGCTGTAAATCCCACCCTGGATGTGGCCTGGGGAGGCTGGACCTCTGCCTCTCTGCACCTCCTCTTTGGACAATTCCCTTTCCCTTGGATTTCTCTTTGGTCACAGGAGGTATGATAGGTCACTGGCCTTCTGCAACCCCACTCAGGAGAGGGATCCTGAGGCCCCGGCTTCAGAGAAAATTCCATAATCAACTAGACTGAGTGATGTGTTTAGGAGGCCGAGGCTGATACTAACTATAATTCACATTCCCCCGGCACTCTGCTCCGTAATAAAGCCTGGATGTCAGATAGCCCGACCAAGAGCTAACATACCTGTTTGAACTAGTCTTGTGCCAATAGAAACACGTCAGAGAAGAAAAACATTTAGCCAACTGTCTGATGCAAATGGGTTCTTTTCAGCCAAATGAAGAAGGATTGCCTAGACAGGGGCAGATGGGTATGTTAAATGTTAATACATAATAAAGCATCACACCTCTTTCCTTTGGTGTTCACAAGGTAGCGTCCCATAAATAAATAGAGTGACGAGCTTTTAGACCCTGCCTGAGCCACCCAAAGCCAGAAGGAAACTGGGTGGGCCCCTTCTCCATCATGCTACCACACGGGGTACCCACTCCAGGATGTTTATGCACCCGATGTCAGAATATAAAAATGTTTAGCCCTTTCCGTGTGGAATTAAGAGGTATGAATTTGTAAGTGACTCTGTTTAATCAAAACCTCCATTGAAACACCATTTAGCCCAAACCCTATCAGCGAATTTCAAAATACAGATTTTGCTGGTAAAATAGCCCCGTGTTGCCGTTTCCTCGTCAAATATGTATTTAGCCCCCCGAGAATCCTTTTTACTAAGCCGGCAGCTCCAGCATGCACAGTGGTTTAATCGTATATTGTTCTCTGAGTACCAACCCTTTACAAATCATATGACATAAAAAGAAAAATAAGTAACATTGTAAAGACAGTAATGAGAACTGTTGAGCTAAAGTGCCTCTTAAAGAAATCCTAATAAATTCCAGAATTTCTAGTCTTCTGGCAAGCTTTCCATTTAGAACAAAATCAATGATCAATGGCTGCAACGAGCCAGCATTAGGCTTGCATGCCTCCGGAGCAGGGAAAACTCATAGCCGAAAGATGACATTTAAGGAAAAAAAGCTGACATTGAGTCCATCACTGTCATCGCTTCTGCCATAAAGCAGCTTCAAATATTAAAACATTTTTCATCTGTGCTGCATTATTGGCACCAGAAATTGTTTTCTCTCTGTCTGGTGCGCACTTGAACTGCAGCAGCGCTCCCCGGAGACTCCGGATTGTTACTAAGGCCTCATAACATATTGGCAGTTGACGTGGTGGTGTTCATGTACACTTGCCACTCACACGGAGCCTCCCCTCCCCCGGCCTGCACGCCAAGCAGGCTGCAAGGGGACCTGGGCTCTGTGGCTCAAATGCGGGGGACAGCGGGTAGGCACATGCATGCTCTGTGATTTCTTTTTTGCAGTCTGCCTTTCCCTGGCCACGACCCCATCCTTGCCCCTGTCTGATGTCCAAGCTGCCCCTGCTGAGACAGACCTGGCCTCTTCTGGACAGCTCCAGTCACATAAGGACTCCATAGCTTGCGTGGGCTCAGAGGACTTTGGCTGCAGAGAGGAAAGTCTTTACCACTGGGCAGGTACAAGCTGCTTTTCCTTTTGTACTCCTGGACCTAGCACTCTGCTTTATGGGCACTGTGGCCCCTGGGCTCTGTTTTATGATTCAGAGAAATAAGGATATCTCAGCTTCTGTTCCTGTCCTTACAGGACTCACTAGTTCGTGATGAAGATGGTGACACGCCCACCTGGAGAGATGTACACGGTTTCCTTGGAGGAAGCCCACGGCCTGGAGTGAATCACTCAAGCAGAGCGTTCGCTGGGTGACTGATGTCCCATGAGGGCACCAGGCAGATCACATTGAATATAAAAGATGCTCCTTGGGGGCCCTTTTAGCTCTTGCCACATGGAACCCTGAGAAGGGCAGGGCACCCTGGGCTGGAAGGAAGATGCTGTCAGGGCGTGCACTTGTAGAAGAGGAGAGGCGCCACCAGGCAATTCCTGGGATTGCATGGTTTGCTGAGAGAATTGGGGCCGGGGACCTCGGGAGCCGTCATGCTTGTGTGGTCCTAGACATTCTCAATCACTCCCACCCTCGCCCTAAAACTTAGTCGGGATGCCCTTTTCTCTCTACGTGGGGACCCTGCTCTAGGGAAGAAGCTGTAGGGGGCTGGTGTGGCCGGGCTGTTTCTGCCTGTCTGCATCTCACATTTTACTTCTGGCAGGCACTTTTCCCAGGGACTGGAACTTCAGCCTCACTCCCTAAACTCTCGATTCTCACAGAATCCCCAGCAACCAACCAAGGGGAGCTCCAGGGGCTGAGGGTCAGTGAGGCACAAATGGCAGGTGGATGGCAGGATTCCTGGGTGTCCCAACCCACACCGCACCCATGTGGCCCTTGGGTCTTAGCATCTGCATACCCTGGCCAGCGTGGGGCCAGTGTGGGACCAGCATGGGGCCAGTGGGAGCACAGCAGCAGGCCCAGTGCTTACTCCAACCTCAGGACTGGGCCTGGGGAGTGGCAGGTTGGACTCCTCCAGGAGGCACAGCACCTAGAACCCATGGTGCTTTCAGGACATTTAATAAAAAAAGTTTTCATCCAATTAAAACGGAAAGAGGCCAGGCCCAATGGCCTGTAATCTCAGCATTCTGAGAGGCCAAGACAGGAGGATTGCTTGAGGCCAGGAGCTCAAGATCAGCCTGGGCAATATAGGGTGACCTCATCTTTACCAATAAATAAATAAATAAATAAAATGGGACGAAAAAAATAAATTTTTAGAATCAAAGACATGGTTTGTCATTACATCCATGTGGTTGTAAAATACAAGTTTGAGTTTTTGTTTTTCGGAGGAGGAAGAGGCTCACAAAGAGTAAAGTGCTTAGGGCCTTGTAAGAGGGGGCATATGGCCAGGGCTCAGTGGTTGGGGTAGGGGTCTCTGGAGCCTGGAGGTGGCCTCAGAGCTAAGGGACAGGTGCCCCCATGAAACACCCCAAGCTTAATTTGAGTCCAGGCCACTGTGGCTTCTGAACTGATGCCTGGGCTCTCGGCATAGAAAGGGGGACTATGAGAGGGAGATCTGGGGTCCCTGTCCCTCCTCTGGTCACTCATTTCACTCAGTGGGTGGGTGGGGTTTTAAGGGAAGGAGGAAGTGCTATTCTGCAGACCCTCCAAGTACTGTGCGCACATCTCCTGGATGCTGGGACACCCAGCCCTGAATTCTGGGGAGCTGCTGTCCAGTAAAGAGATATGAGCAGCCCATTAAAGACTGCAGTCCAGGGGAAATGAAATGGATACATCAGAGGGACTGGGGTGAACCTGCTGGAGGCTGGAGTGATGGGGTGATCTGCAAGGAGGGGCCAGAGCAACTTATGAACCCAGGCATCCCTGACTCCCACGCCTGTCCTCCTTCCCAACACAAGAAGTCTTTGTGAGTTCGTCTGCTTGAGCCTTTGCTCTGGCCTCTCCCCCTTTGGTCAGATGGCCCCTCGAAGGCCTCCTCCCTCTCAAAGAGCCCTTCCTCTAAGCCCATCTCAATGCTCCCCCACTTAAAGAGTGCCCCATTATCTTTAGCAGGGTCACTGGGATTGGTTCTACCACCAATACACTGGCAATCATTTTCTGATCTCTTAAATAGAACACACAGTCCCCAGTCCCAAGTGGCTGGTACACAGTGGGTGCTTAATACACAACAGCAATCTTGAGGAAGCTTTAAGAAATTAGCAGATGTAGATCTTCATACTGAGCTACTTTCTAACAACTTCTTAAGAATTATTTTTTATTTATTATTCTTAGAGACAGGGTCTCACTCTATTGCCCAGATGAGTGCAGTGGTGCAATCGTGGCTCACTTCAGCCTTGACCTCCTGAGCTCAAGCCATCCTTCTGCCTTAGCCTTGTGAGGAGCTAGAACTATGGCTGTGTGCCACCACGCCCAGCTAATTTTGTTTGTTTTTGTAGAGGTGGGTGTCTCTTTTATGTTGCCCAGGTTGGTCTTGAACTCCTGGCCTCAAGCAATCTTCCCTCCCCGATCTCCCAAAGTGCTAGGATTGCAGGCACAAGCCACGGTGCCTGGCTGCAGCTACGTTTTAAGTCACTTTGCAGGGACCCTCTCTGCCCTGCCTGCTCTTGGAAGAGTGAGCAAGGGGCTTCTCCCCACCCCCAGGGCCACCTTACATTTTATTTATTGAGAGCACTTTTCCCCGGGACCAAAACTTCGGCATCACTCCCTAAACTCCTGACTGTCCCACAATCCCCATCCAGCACCCTAGGAGCAATCCAGGAGCTCAGAATTCACTGTTATCCCGGTAGAGTGTGCATCTTTGCCTGTCAAGGCACGCCCCAACTCCAAGGTCTGCCACGCACCCCCACCCCCAAACAGAGCAGAGCCACAGCCGGCAGGGTGGGAGGTGCAGGGAGGAGGAGCTCCTTTTCCGTCTACTTCGGCCAACACACAGGGTTCAGGCAGGCCTGCGGACAAGGCGGAGGAACTCTCAGGCAGCCAGGCTGGCTTCGGCGTGTGGAGGCGGGAGGGGCACAGCCAGGTGCGAGGGAAGGCTGGCATCTGGCGCCCACTGCCTGCCCACCCGCCCGCCCGCCCAAGTAGGTCTGGGCTTCCCTGCCTTTAATAACCATCCCCACCGCAGAGGAGCAGAAGCTAGAAACACACCGGCTTTGGCATTTCAGGCGAGTCGAGGGTGGATTATCAGGGCATTTAGAAGAAGGGGAAGGGAAGAAAAAGAGCGCTGGAGACCGGGAGACCACACAGGGAGACACTGCACAGAGCTGCCGCAGCCATCTGCCGCGACTTCATATGCCGCCCCGGAAACTGACAGACACTGCTTCAGCAAGGCCCAGCCCGTCAGATGAGTCAATCAATCAAAAAAATTCTTATGAAACTTAATCATAGAGGGTCATGTTAGGGAGTGGGGAACAGATTAAATTACCACAGTATTAGATACGGGAAATGATTTCTGTCAAAACCATCTTTACTGCAATTATAATATGTTAATTATGTATTTCATTAAGTAAGTGGATTAGAGTCTGCACAGATGAAATCATGTGGAGGCTTTGAATCATTCGCCGAGCACGGTGGGAGGACTTCTGTGAATGGATCTCGTTTAATTTGGAAAACTTTTGCATGCAAAATGTGATTTTTTTTTCCTTCTTTTGTGACCCTGGCCCTCAGCCTCAGTGGAGAAAACGCCCGGGTTGCTGAGAGGAGAATCTGCTGACTGCCTCCTCCATGCTCTGAAGTCAGCCCGTGAGGCCCGTGTGCTGGGAGCCAGTCCCGGGCTCTTTCTGTCTTGCTTTTTTCAGCTTGCAGTGGGCAAACCGATGCTGATGGCCTGCAAGGGGGATGGGCACCTCTGGGTACCTGCTCATCTTCTAGCACAATTAGGCAAAGTCTTCATGAGGTTCAAAACCAAAGGACAACCAGTGCATCAAGAAGACGACCAGGATACCATATCCTGGTGCATCCACGTGTCTTCTGGCCACATCGCATGACATGCATCTACCCTTTTCATTTGGCCTTTGGGGATACCCTGCCCACTGGGAAGACAGCTTTAAGAAGCTCAGTGGAGTCCCTTGCAAGGGAGATGGCTGCCCCACTACAGGCAGGATGGCCCACAGCACACGGGGCAGACACAATCAGATTTTTTGCAGCACATATTTCAGGCCAGCTCTTCAATCCTCTCTGCCATGGGGCCCTGCTGTTTGGTAAAAAGGCTATTTAGCCACTTGGTTTCCAGGTATCTTTTTTTGTAGTTCTGAAGCAAGGAATGGGCGTTGGGCACACCTGCACCACCGAAGTCCCTTTGGGCCACCGTGGTGTGGTCTGTCCCTCCATAGATGGACCCTTGTATCTTGTCCCTGCTCATCCTCAGAATCTAAGCTGGACATCAGGAGCCTGCCCATCTCAGCTTCAGTTCAAGGCAACAGAGGCCACCAAGGAGAAGACCTTCCATATCTCTGCAACTCTTCTATTCTTCTTGGCTTCTGAAGATCTTCTGGGATGTAAGGGGCAGTTGAGTCATAAAGGAAATAAGAGTTAATAGTTATTCTTCAGAAAGAGGAGGTATCCAGTGCACATACATTTCCTGGGTCCCTGAATATTCCATTATCAGTAATAACCACAGGGAAGTTTTGACGAAGAGGAGAAAAGAGAGGAGGCAGGCGGACGGGGCCTGCTTGGAGTGCATGGCAGTGTAAGTGACGGGAAAATGTTGGCTGATTTGATGAAAACCCCATCAGCCTCTCTAGGGAGATATTACTTTCCTCATTATTCCACTGATTGGCCTTATTTCATCTGAAGAATGCTGTACATTCTTTACAGGCCTGGCAAGCTTCTTTAACAATATCCAGAAAAAAAAATCTATCACCTCCTTAATAGAAACAACAAGGAAATTAACATGAGCCATCTTCTTCCAGGGATCAGTAGAGAGCCCTGGCCTGATCCCCTTTCTTCTGACCTAGCCACCCAGTCTTCAACCCCCAAAATTATCAAAGAAATTGCTTAAACGTTGTACACATAGGATGGTTGAGGGAGGAGCTTCTTCTCCTATATGACAGCAGCTGAGGATGTTTCATAAATTCCATAAGGAGAACAAAGGCTCAAGCCTGGATCCCAGCATCCCCCTTTGCACAGAAACAAAATCTCGATGTGATTGGATGGTTCAGGAAGAACTCAGTTTTCAGGGAAAGTCTGTCTCGATGCAAGAGAATCAGTTTCGTCCCTGATGCAACATAGGGCTTCTCTTCCTAGCACAACAACAGAGAGGGAAGAACAAAAATACACTCGTGAAATTCAGGCTGAGACTGGCGTTATCAATGGCCTGGAGCTTGCAATAACTATTAATTAAGTGCATTTTTTCATTATTCTTTAGCAAAGAGGTAAGATTTAATGATGTAAGCTAACAATGGATGATAATTTAAAGTGGTGACAATAGTTTAATTATTCACACACACACAAAAGTTAACTCCATAACTTATTTCTTTGTGAGAACAAGTTCATTTAAAATATTTTGAACTGTGCATACAATTATCACTTAAACTCTTTCCTTCATGGCTTTGTAGAGACAAAGAGTCAATTCTCCCTGTAAATTTCTCGCTAGACAGTTCTACAGATGAAGAATTCTGCTTAAAAAAAAAAAAAGAAAAAAGAAAAGAAAAAAAAATCGCACCATTGGGTTTTGCCTAGAATGTCCTAGGTCTCAGGAATGGGATGGATGGTTCCATATTACTGTGTCTTTCCATTCCAATAGGCAGGAACCAAACTCATGCAGTAACATGTGTATGTGTGAGCATGTGTGTGTGTGTGAGTGTGTGTGTGTGCGTGTGTGTGTGTGTGCATGTTTATGTGGAAGGTGCTTCTGTTTTTTTGTCAGCCCATCCCAGAAAGCTCGTTTTTCCTTTTCGCTGACTATTCAGAGTTGGAGATGCTATATGTGGAAGGGGTGAGGTGGGAGGATTGCCGCTTCAGGGGTGATTAGAAAAGAAAGGAAGAAGAATAAATAAATACTGTAAGTGGAAGACATCCTCTTGAGTTCACAGCCTTTTCATGGCTTTGAGACAATATAATTGTAACATGACTGAGTATTCAAGCAGCTGGACCTCACCAACGATGTTCAGGAGTGCCAGAGCTCTAGGGCCCTGGGAAGAGCCAGTGTCATTGCAGGGAGCTAGAGTTCCTGATTAGGGTTGGAGTAGAACCTTCACGATTATCCTGTCATGGAAAAATGCAGAATTTAACCATGTCCAGTGCCCAGTCCATTCCTGATCCTAACTTCCTCTGTGCTTCCTTGCTGTGAACCACCTCCATTGTTAACAGCAGCTCCAGAGACCTTACAGAACCCAATGGAGAGGCATCTGAGGCACCATCACCAGACCCATGCCTTGAATGGAAGCAACTCAAAGTCCCAATGGACCCAAAGTCATGAAGCCATGATTAGGACCACACAGTGCAAGTATTCAGATGGATATTTTATAATATCAAATATATAAATGGATTTGTCAAGCCAACAAATACTTCAATATTGTTAAGCATTTGAATAATCCAATATAACAACTTCATTTAGGCTGTCTTTTAGATGACTCATTTCTCAGTGTAATTATCTCACTGGATGGTTTCATGGATCAGGAACTCTGGTTAGAATCATACTAATCCTGCCATTGGAGTTCAGCTGTTTACTATGGTTGGGTGTTACATAAAGTTGATGATACCATGTGACATAAGATACTGATGTATAAAGGCCAGTTTTCTACCATGATTACTGTTCATCAAAAAGATGTTTAGGAAAAAATATAACATGACACTCAGGATTCCTACTAAAAAATGGACATTCTAGACTATAAGTCTTCTAAAATCTGGTGAAACATTCTACAAAAGAGAAAGACTATGTGTAAAATTAATTCCCTCTCCTTCATCTTACTTATAGAGAAAGGAGTGGAAGGACAGTCATTTAAGCTGAGAATAAAATGCCATTGCAGTTTTGGCAGAATAAAAAACTCTATGATCATCAGATGGTGATGTCTGATTGGTGTTTGATAAATATCATCCATAGTTTGTTGAACAGACATGTTCTCACTATTTAAAGGTACTCCACATACCACATAGTTGCTATCACTTGACTTCTTGTTTTATTTTGTATTATCATAAATTAAACTTTTTGTTGTTGTTGTTAACTTATTTATTGTCTTCCAGAGCAAGAGCTTTGTCCTTCTTGTTTGCTATGGTAGCACTGGCCTAAAACAGTGCCTGGCTCAGAGTGAGTATCTAATAAATATTTGTTGAGTAAATGACTAAATATGTGCCTAATATGGTTGTTGACTGTTAGGTAATTTTCCCTCCCTTAGTCTAGTAAGTGTGTTGACATAATTCACTTAATAAAGAGATTACAAAAATATCACCTTTGGTGGATAGAGTTATTGGCCCCAATTCTCAGCCTTAGCCCTGTGTTTAGAACTTTGCCTTATGAGTCTGTGGTTCTTCCCATTAAAGGGTGGAGCAAATTTCTTCACTCTTGTGTTTGACCAGGAGACTGGCTTTGGCCAATAGCAAGAGAGGAAAGTGATGGTATCTCAGTTCTGAACTTCAGCCTTAAGAGAACTTGCATGTTTCTGCTCATTTCTTGTACTTCTGCCATCACCACGAAAAGAACATGCCTGGGCTTACCTGCAGGGCCCAGGAAGAGAGCACCAAACACTGGCAGCAGAGCTACCCAGCAGAGCCCCGCCCGTAGGTGCCTTGAGCCACAGCCAGTCCACAGCCACAGGAATGACAGAAATGTCTATTGTTGTGTACCACTGACATGGTGTATTTGCTTTCAGTGCAACAATAGCAAGTCCACACATAATCTTTCTCTGACTCAACTTCATGGCATCCAGTCCCCCAGATGGATGACCCTGTACCCAAGACACTGAATTGGCCCAAATGACCAAGATAGATATTATACCCATGTCCAAGCCAGGACATCTGTCCTTCGTTCCTCAGTGGACAGTAGGGAATAAAGAAGAGAACCACCTGACTAAGTGTTGTAGAAAAAAACCAGGTTCTTGTCACATGACCAGGAAAAATAAGCCATGCAGACATTTTGAAGGGCTGGGGATAATGGAGTTTATTGGGTGAAAAGGAAAAAGACTCTCAGCAAAGCAAGAGGGGTTCATGTTAACAGGCCCCAATCTCACAGATTGAATCTCAGGTCACCTCCCAGAAACAGGAGAGACCAGACTCCTATCACCGCAAATGGCTTGAACTTCCTGAGGTTCCATCCCATCCTCCCAGTGTGCAGGTGGGCATTGTTCAGAGAGAATCAGGAAAGTGTGGGCTTCATTTGAGACCTGAAGTCTGGTTTTTTAGCCTTCAGGCTGTTTTAGTCTTGAAGGCAGGGTTTTGTGAGGGGACACTTGCTGCCTCCTGTCTCTATCATGAGGGCCAGGACCCTTACTCGGCACTTGCCATGTGTTGTCTCATTTTGTCCTCATGGCCGTGGTGTCCCAACTTCACAGGTAAAGATGCCAGGTTTGCTGAGGGGACACCCCTTGCCTCTGTTCTCCCACCTGGGAAGAGAAGTCCTGAAAGCATCTTTCAACGGTGGTTCTTGGAGATAATTCCGAAGAGAAGGACCAGCCCTGTCTGGAATCAGAGCAAACGGATGGAAAAGCAGAGCTAGCGAACCAATCACCCACACTCTATCCATCAGCCCCATCCTCACAGCGGCCTGAACATTGAATCTGGCCTCATCTAGACGTGATCCCTGCTCTCCCTGGGACTATGTTACTTGGACAAGGAATATTTGTCCTGGAATCCTTTGTACCTTGCTCTCTTACTTGCCTTAGATAACCCCTTCCGACAGGGAGCAGAATATTACATAAGGGATGCTGGAACTCTGCCTTCAAGATGACAGCATTTTTGAAACAAAGGCATAGCCATAAATCTAATTTGTTTCTTTGCCAGGCTTTCCAAACACAGCTTCGTTGTAGGAAAGTGACCATCCCATCGGAAAATGGAATAATTGTGACTTGCATTTTGAGGACATATCTTTCTGCAGCCTGGGCGCTCGTTCACGCGTTCATGTGATAAATTTCTATTGAAGGCACACTGTGAGTCAGGCAGGCTTCTAGGGCCTCAGGGCCCAGATCATTCTCTTCAATTAGTGCCCCTTTGTTTTGGAAGCATTTTAGATTAGACGTCCTTTACCACTGCTTACCGTAGGACTTTAGATGGCTTTCAGACACACACCCAAGTTCTCGCCTTCGTCTGCCCCTGATAACTTGACTTCTGTCTCGCCTTCCTAGCCTCTACCTGTTTCCACCTGAGGTTTCCCTGCCCTAAATGCTCCCCTCCATTTCCCTCTAACTTGTTTTCCAAGACACCGATCTAATGGCCTCAGAGAGCAAGGGGCCTTCCCCAACTTCCTGGAGGAGAGCCTTTCACAAGTCCCTTAGTGACACCACTGGGAATAATAAATACTTTGTGACATTTGATGCACATGACATTTGATGCACAATAAGAATATACCCTGAATAATGATCTAATGATCACATTGCTTTGCTTTTATTATTGTCGTTAACCAATCTGCCTCAACTATTGGAATGTGTGCCTCTTTCTTCAGGTCAGGGACCGTGTTGTGAAAACCTGAGCTCCTGGGACATATTATAGAAGAAGCACAATAAAAACAGATGGGCCAATGTTAATTTGCCTATTCTGCTTATTGTTTATTGTATATGCTCTAGAATGTATGCTCCAAGAAGGCAGGACTCTGTCTGTTGTATTCAATGATGTATTATGAGTACCTGGAATAGTGTCAGGCACGTAATAGGTATTCAATAAATATTGTTAACTGAAAGAACAGCTAGGAGCAGACAGAGAAAATTTTCAGCACTTGCATAACAATAATAATTCCAGTCTCCAAATACCTTGTCTTTTCCTAAAGGCGGTAGGTCTTCCCGATTCTGATGCCCACAGTTCTTTGTTCTCCCTATAAACAAAACAAGATATTATCAGTGGGATAAGACATCCCACTGGCACCAGTTTTTGTTGGTCAGGAGCAGGAGCAGATATCAGCCACCCAGGGCATCTATTTAAAGTGAAGAAGCTTTGACTTCTGGATCGTTATCCACCTGCAGAAGCACAAAGATCTTTATGGGAGCACCATCTTTTCTGGTGATCACACCTCTGGAAATGATGTTATAAGGCCAGGAAATTGATTTCCTGCATTGCAAAATCATTCCCAGGGTCATCAGTATCAAAGCCAAGTGGTTCATGGATTTTTTTTTCTTAAGATAAAGTGCAATATGTTTTGTGAGTTAAGCTTAACAAGATGTGATGAAATGAAAGTTTATCCTTTGAATAAGTGTCATGGCTTAACACAAGCAGCCGATCCTGGTCCCTTCCTTAATCATGACCTACAGAATTGACTTCCCCCTAAGCAAAAAGTTACGGCACCGAGAAGGTAGCTGGGTGCATGGGGATGGGGCTGGCGGGCCACTTCTGCTGCCCAATGTGACCAGGCCCAGGAGTCCCTCATGCAGCAGCGATGAGACTGAAGGGAAAATAAGCACTTTCTTGCCTGAGAGCAGGGTGGTAAATTGATACAACCATTCCAGAGAGCAATGAGGCCCTAGGTACAGAACTGAACATATATTGACATTCTAACCCGGCATTTTTTTTGTGGGAATTTAACTTAAGGAAACTCTTTGGCAGGTGGGTGCACAGGAAAACCAGTCCATGAAATGTGTTCTAGTGGTGCTTGTAACACAAGAAAATGATGACAAGCTATTTACTGTCACTAGAACAGTAGATAAAACAAGTCTTTCTATATTCAAAGAGTAAAAGACTAAGTAGCAGCTAAAATGATGAACTAGAGTAGGAATCAGCAAACTGTGGCCAGCAAGCCAAATCTTGTCTGTCTCCTGTGTTTGTTAATAAAGTTTTATTAGAAGATACCCATTCATTTATTCACATATTGTCTGTGGCTACTTTTTCCTCTAAAAGGTCAGAGCTCAGTAGTTATAATAGATACTATAAGATCCATATGTACCCTAAATGCCTGGAAGTAGTTACAATCTAGCCCATTACAGAATAACTGTGCTGGTTCTTCTTAAAAGAGAGCTGCATAGATCACCAATACAAAAAAATGTTGAAGGAAAAGGGTAGATTATAACATAAAATGCCATGATGCTGTTTATGTGAATTAAACACAAACATATATGGCTATATGCCTAAGTACGGGAAAGTGGCACAGATGGGCTGGAAGTTGTCAACCTATTTCGTGATTCTAATCACCTATGGGAGGGCCCAAGGAGAATGGACTGGGGCTGAAGGGAATCAAAGTCTATGCAAAGATAATGACTTATTCCTTCTGCTGCATAGACTTGGAATAAATATAACAACATTATGCTCCTAAGGGAGGTAGGCAGAGTCCACAGGATGCAGGTTTCGGTGTTTGAGGCATAGGCTGCGTCTAAGACTGCTCTTCCCAGCCCTGCCTCACCCTGTGGTCACTCTCCTGGTACAATGAACAACTTTGTCAACTGCACGTGGCAGACAACTCTGACCTGACGGCTAAAGTTCAGGCAGAACAACGTATTTTAGACAAATAAATAATTGGGATTGAGGACAAAACTATAGATATACATATAATTTGGAATGCCCTAATTGTATTTCCCTACTGCTAACATCACCACTTAAAAATGTGAGATTTATCTAAGTCTGTGCCCTCCAAAACCATAGCTTCTAGCCACATGTGGCTACTGAACACTCGACATGTGGCTAGGATGAAAGAAAATGTACTATCAATGTAAAACACACACCGGATCTCAAGGACAATACAGAAAAAAATATATGTATCTCATTAACAATTCATCCTATCCGTGGCAGGTTAAAATGATCATGTTTGGTATACCAGTGGATTAGTCTACTATTGCAGCTGTAACAAATTACTTCAAAGTAGGTGGCTTGAAACAACTCCAATTTGTTATCTCACCATTTTGTAGGTGAGAGGTTCAATGCAGGCTTTACTGGGATAAGACTGAGATGTCATCAGGACTACATTCTTTTCTGGAGGCTCTAGAATGGTGGTCCCCAGCCTTTTTGGTACTAGGGACTGGTTTCGTGGAAGACAAGGTTTCCACAAGCCAGAGTTGGGGATGGTTTCAGGATGATTCAAAAATACTATATTTATTGTGCACTTTATTGCTATGATTGCTACATTGTAATCACATAATGAAATAATTCTACAACTCACCATAATGTAGAATCAGTGGGAGCCCTGAACTCATTTTCTTGCAACTAGGTGGCCCCACATGGGGATGATGGAAGATGGTGACAGATCATCAGGCATTAGATTCTCATAAGAAGCATGCAACTAGATCCCTCACATGCTCAGTTCACAATAGGGGTGGTGCTCCTATGAGAATCGAATGCTACTGCTGATCTGACAGGAGGTAGAGCTCAGGCAGTAGTGCAAGCAATGGGGAGTGGCTGTAAATACAGATGACACTTCACTCCTTCTCCCATGGCACTACTCTCGCTTTCTCTTATGCCTCCCTCTTCTACGTTTGTTTGTTTGTTTGTTTGTTTTGAGACGGACTCTGATTTTGTCACCCATGCTGGTGTGCAGTGGCGTGATCTCAGCTCACTGCAACCTCCGCCTCCTGGGTTCAGGCAATTCTCCTGCCTCAACTTCCTGAGTAGCTGTGATTACAGGTACCCATCACCACACCCAGCTAATTTTTGTATTTCTTGTGGAGACAGGGGTTTCACCATTTTGGCCAGGCTGGTCTCGAACTCCTGACCTCAGGTAATCCACCTGCCTTTGCTTCACAAATTGCTGGGATTACAGGCATAAGCCACCATGCCCAGCCATCCCTCTTCTACTTTTAAGGACCTTCGTGATTACAGATTATCTAGATCACATCCCTATCTTAAAATCAGCTGGCTAGCAAACTTAATTCCATCTGCAACTTCAATGCTCTTTTGCCATGAAACAAAGATTTTTGAACACCTTCGGGGAGGTCTTTATTTTGGCTATCGCAATTGAGCTAAATAAAAATATTTTATTAAAATTAATTTTACCTGTCTCTTTCCACCTTTTTAATGTGGCTATAAGAAAATGTAAAGTTGTCCATGAAGTTCCCATTCTATTTCTATTGGGCATCACTGCTTCAAGATGTGAATGTGCTTCACCAACTATAAGGTACCTTGATGGTGAGGAATGTTAATTGAAAGAAAATGACTTTTTATGAAGTCACTTTTATTTTTTTTATTTTTTTTTCAGATAGGTTCTCATTCTGTCACCCAGGCTGGAGTGCAGCCATACAATCATGGCTCACTGCAGCTTCAATCTCCTGGGTTCAAGTGATCCTCCTACCTCAGCCTCCCAAGTAACTGAGACTATAGCTGCATGCCACCATGCCCAGCTAATATTTTATTTTTCATAGAGATAGGGTCTCACTATGTTGCCCAGGCTGGTCTCAAACTGCTGACCTCAAGCAATCCTTCTGTCTCAGCCTCCCAAAGTGCCAGAATTACAGGTGCAAGCCACCACACCCCAGAAAGTTGCTCTTGAAGATAGCAAAACACACTTCCGCCCGCAGGAATAAATAATACTACGATAGCTCACATTTAGTGAGGGCTTACAATGGGTCAGGCCTTGTGTTTAAATATCAGTTGGTTTCATCTTTATATTAACCCCAAGACAGGTACTGTTGTTCTTTATGTATTGCAAGTAAAGTTGCTGAGGCACAGATAGGTTAAGTAATTTGCCGAAGTCACACAGCCAACAAGTAGGAGCACAGGCTGTGGACTCTGGAGGCCTCCCTCTAGGTGGTGTGCATGTGTTAGACATCAGTTTGCACTGTAAGATGCATGAAGGGTGCTGTTCTTAGACACAACTGGCAAAAACAACAACGCTCTGGGGTCTACCTGCCCCTCTGCCAAGAAACTACAAAAGACACCTCTTCTTTGTGCAGCTCTTCAGAGTGACAACCCAGGTATCTAACTCCCAGCCATAAAGCGAATTTCCCCTGGATACTCTGTCTTGAGGCAGCCCTCCAAATGGGTATTTGAGTCTGGCTCACTTTTTAAGCTCCACGTGTGACTAATTCCCACCAGACAGACAGCAGCAGGAGTCCAGCAGCTGCAGGGAAAGGCCTCAGCTTCTAAGGTCTTGAAGGAAAGGGACAGTTGAGCCACACACATATTTGCACACACACACAAACACACAGGCACACATACATACAGACAGACACACATGCATACACACATATACACACGTATACACACACACATACACACACCTACACACATACATACATACACATACACATTCACACACATTCACACACACACGTGCATATACACACAATTTAAATATCTCTATACTTATCTCTACTTAAAATATTTGTGTATGTCCAAATGAATATATATGCTCTAAATATCTTTTTCTGTATGCTGATATATGTATGTCTGTGTGCACATGTAAATTTGTCATGCATTTCCTTGTCTTTCTCACTTATTTTACCCAACTCTTTCTCTCTTAAATATCTCTGCAGCTCAAGATTTCCTTACATAGTTCCAAAGTTAAATTTTATTTAACATTCATTTATATATCTTTGTGTGCATGTGTATGTGTGTGTGTATTTCACATGGAATAATTCCTGATCACCACACATATATGAATGCCTGTGTATGTGTATAAACACATAATAAAAGTGCATCCATACCACCAAGAAAAACATTTTAAAAATTATTTTGTTGAGCCTAGATTCTGGATGCCTGATAGTGGTATGGTTTCCTGCAGTGTATTTAACCAAACCCCACTCCAGTATTAAGGAGCACACACAACTAGAATTATATTTTACTAGCAGACAACTCTGAACTAAGGACTAAAGTTAAGGCAGAACAACATATTTTAGACAAATAAATAATTGAGATTTTAAACAGAAGTACATGCGTAGATATAATTTGGAATGCCCTAATTGCATTTTCCTATGCTAACATCACCAGTTTTGGAGATATGGGATTCACAGTTTTAGGGATATGAGTCCCACAGTTTCTCCTCTTTAGAATTCGCTCTTTACTTGACCTCTCTTAGGCACACACAACATTTCCTCCATAAGAGATGTTTTCTGAGTCGCATCTGCATTTCCTAATATCTGGAAACCTCTCTGGGTCACCCTTCCCCTCAGTACCTTTGGGCCACCTCCTGGGCCCTGATGTGCAGGATCCAATCAGGCAGACGTGCAGTTTGCATTTTTAGAACCAGCCTATTCCGTTCCTTTGCCATGCTGTGGCAAGCCCTTTCTGTAAAGGGCCAGATAGTAAATATTTTTGGCTCTGCAGGCCACATGGTCTCTGTTACAACTCAACTCTGCCATTGTAGGGCATGAATCATGGGCCATATGTAAATGAAGGGGCATGGCTCTGTTCCAGTGACGCTATTTCAAAAACAGGCGATGGGCCTGGATGTGGCCCACTGGCCATATTCCTGACCCCTGCCATCCACCAACATGGGTCGTTATCTCCTGATATCTGTAGGTCACTTTCACATATGTCTAGCTGAGGTACCCGGTGAGTATTTTAGAGCCCAGGGAACTCATCAGTGGCTGTGCTCACACATAATTAGGTGGTGAAGCCAATGTGGTGATTTGAAGCTTCGTTATTTGCTCCCCTGATTTTATTCTCCAAGGATCTGTGAGTTCCCTGCGTGTCCTATTGGTCACTTTTTCCCCAGCACCCCAGCACAGTGCCTGGCCCACAGTAGGTACTCAGTACTGATGAAATACTTAAAAAAATCTAATTATAATCTAATTATAATCAGGTAGAATTTAAAGTATAATATTCATTCAATACTTTTTCAGAAAGTGATAACATCACTCTTGAATGGATAATGGAAATGTTGCTATTATCGGGCTGTCAGATGAAACAATAATTTATGTTAGTCTTGCAAATAGAGGAGGGGGAAATTATTTCCTGGCCCACCCAAATTTGTTTCAAACACTTGAATGGATGAATGAGTAAATGGATGATGGCTTTTTTCAGACTTTCTTGGATTTTCCTGGGGCATGGAGAGCTGGAGTCTTGCCTCTCTTTCCTTTTCCACCTCACAGCACACGTCATTTTTTGATCATGAAATTTCTTTACCACCAAGGTCAGGCAAAGCCTCAGAACCCTTGTCAACTCAGCTCCCTATGCAGGTACTCACAATCAGTCAAAGTTAACAAGTGCTGTGAAATTTCTTTGTTATCCCTAAACCAAATGTTTTCTTGAGCATCTACCATGTGCTCAGCATACATTAGGTTAGGCAAGATTAACCCAAAGTAGGGAGGTAACAAGGAACCATGGCACAGCCAGGGGTGTCAACATAAGTGCCATGGGCGCTCAGAGAGACCCCAAGACCTGGAAAGCTTGGGAAGTAATGTAATAATTCCAGTTCTCTGAGGACCCACTTTGTCTCAGGTCCTGTGCTAAAGCTTTTATGTTCCCCACTGAATCACACAGCAGCCAATAAGCTAGGTCTCTCTCATTATCTAGAGAAGGAAACAGATGTTCTTAACATTCCTAGGAGCTACAGTTGACACCCAGGCCTTGGGACATGAAGCTGTGAAACCAGGGGAGATGAACTCAGGTGTGTTCTTAAGGATGCCGAGAGGAGGTAAACTAGTGGGCCTTATAGAAAGGATAAGCTTTGTTGGAAAAGAATGTAATCTTTGGCCTGTTTCATCAGTCTGAAATATGGGTGCACATGTTTAAATGGGTAGATGGGTGGGAGGGTAGATGGATGGATGGATGGGGCCAGATAAGCTAAAGCATAGGGTTTGAGGTTGAGTTGGTAGCACTAAGGCTGGAAAGATGAAATCTGATTATAAAGGGCCTTGAATGCCAATTTTTAGAACGCAGATTTATTCTGTAGTGGAGAATAGAGAGGCATGACAGTTGCAGTGGGGAGTACTATTATTGGTAAGATGGTTTAAAAGATGACTATGGTGGCTGGGCACAGTGGCTCAGGCCTGTAATCCTAGCACTTTGGGAGGCCGAGGTGGGCGGATCCCTTGAGGTCAGGAGTTTGAGATCAGCCTGGCCAACACGGTGAAACCCGCCTCTACTAAAAACACAAAAATTATCCAGGCCTGGTGGCGCTTGCCTGTAATCCAAGACACTTGGGAGGCTGAGGCATGAAACTCACTTGAACCTGGGAGGCAGAGGTTTCAGTGAGCTGAGATGGTGCCACTGCACTCCAGTCTGGGCGACAGAGTGGATCTGTGTCTCGAAACAAACAAAGAACAAGAAAGATGACTATGGCCCCAGTGAGGAACATGGATTAAAAGGACAGGCTGGGCACACAGCTCAGAGAGGCGATTGGGCACCAATAATCCCATCAAGAAGAGCTGCGAGTATATACTGGGGGCTTACCCTGCACCAGGCACCCTCCTAAGTGCTTCATGGGCATTTTCTCACTCAATTTGTGCAAGATCCTAGGAAGTAAGTGTGTATTTATCATCCCCATGTTACACTGAGGAAGCTGAGGTGCAGAGAAGCTAAGTAATGTCCCCAAGTTGGTGCTTACAGTGAGCAGGTGGTCGAGCTGGGAGTCTCATGAGAGCAGCTGGCTCCAGAGTCCAGACCCTTGACCCCGACACTTTTTGGTGGTCAGGGACAGCCAGCGGCCTAGAGGACAGTAAAAGGGACAGGCATTGGAGGGGCAGGAAAGAGAGCAAGACCAGCCAGGTGGCTGTTTTAGAGCTTTTCAGGCCATCGACCCAGAACATCGCACTATTGCCCATGGAAGCTGAATGCCCCGCTGTTCCTGCACTGCGAATTCCGGGGACACACTGTTGACCTGGACCCCTGAGAGACGCCCAACAAGAGCCCCTGGAAGGATAGAAATCTCAGGTATGCAGGATTGCATACTTATTCATTAATAACCAAAGAAAGAAACACTAACATTTCTTTATAAACATGAAATGCTAGACACTGTTCTAAATATTTCCCTGGCAGCCACCTACAGCCTAGCACAGTGCTTGGCACAGAGCACACACTCCATACACACTTGTTGAATAAATGAATGAATGGTGAGTGAATGAAGGAGCACTGTGCTAGGAGCCAGAGCCTCAGGTCCCAGTCTGAGCTTCTCCATCCTCTTGTTTGATAGAGCTTAAACAAGTCATGCCGACCTCTCTGGACCTCAGTTTTGGCAGAATGATGGGCGAGTGAGCCAGGGAATTCAAAGATTTTAAGGACGCTGCGTGCATGAAGGCTCCTGTTCCAGCAGCTCTCCCCGGGGTGAGGTGCAGCTCCCACCAAGCTCTCCTCCTTTTCCCCCTTTGTGGCTGCTGCGGTGGTTTTCCCTCTCTGCAACAGGACATCAAATGGTTAATACACCACCCATCGTCTTTGATTTATGAAGTGGCCGATTGGACCAGGAAACACAACACAGACAGCCTTCTCACTTGCAGGGGAGACCCCAGAGAGCAGTAATTCTGTGCATAAAAGCGAGCGGCAGCCTCGGGCCTCAGTGGTGGTGGAGAGCCCACCCTGCCGAGCCCGTCCCGGGGACGATGCCAGGGCCAGCGTTTGTTCCTGCTCTGTGCAGGGACAGAGGCGGCTTTGTCACCTGGCCCCTGTCGTCCACCCAGCCCCGGAATCTCCGCTGCCCACCCTTTGCCCTGAGAACTGAAGTGCAGCCCTGCCCGGGTCACCGCTTAGCGGTTCCTTTCAGCGTCTGCCAATCTATCAAGATTCAGCTACCGCTGTGAACCCATCAACTCCATGGAAAGGAAAAAAGGAACCCTCACCACAGCAATTATTTATCCTGGCCTGAACTTCAGGTGACCTTTCCCAGGTCCACAGAAGTTGCAGATGGGAGCACCTTGGTGTGTAGGATTTTTTCCCCACTGTGTCCTTTTAAAAAACACATTTTTTTTTTCATGACATGAACCTCTTTTGCAAAATTTTCTTTTGCAAAAAGATCTTTGGGTGGTCTATAAGACCACAATAGGGGTGGAACATTGGCCTACGTAGAGCACAGATTGGATGTAAACGAAGTCATCCAAAAATAAAATAAACAAAGAAACAAAAACTGTGACCTCATGGGGATGGCTTCACAGAAGACCCGAGTGCAGCTCACCCACAGGCCAGCTCAGCCCTCGGACAAAAACAAGGGGCTGTTCTGCACCAAAGGCTCTGCCCTGACCCGGGGAGATCCAATATTGTAAACTCTGTGGGTGGGTATTTGTGTGTGTCCCCGAATCAGAGAAAAATCCAGGCCATAACAAGGACTATGCAGGGTGTAACTCCCCGTGTAAATTTAAAGTGACCTAAGGGACATAATTACATAAATCTCATCATGAGACAATATACTTTTTATTTGTTTGAATTTTATTTGTATTGGTAAAACTGACCTGAAACTGACACAAGTTTATTAGAAAAAGGACTCTGTAAAAGCAAGTGGGCTGGTCTTCTTATTTAAGATGGATGTGCCGACTTCTAGTATGATTAGAGAAATGGATAACTCACTAACATCTGTGCAAACTACAATAAAAAGGGATTTAGTGTTACCCCAAGGAAGGCAAGAGAGGCTGTCTGTCCATTAAACGCTTTATTACAGCGCCAGCAGCTTTTTTCTAATTCAGTTATTCCTGCACAGCGTTCAGCACTCTGACTGCCTGTCAACCCACCAGACAGTGCTCGGGGCTGGGAGGTTTTGTGCAAGGTAGGTGACAATCAAATGAGCCACTGAGAAGAGAGGGGAGCCTGACCCTCGTGAAGGATTAACTACAGAAAGTGAGTGTGATCATGTCACACCATTACTTAGAATTTTCACAGTCAATTTCTGAAAATATGAGATAAGTTCTTAAAGAGGCAGTTGTCTCAGGAGCTAAGCAGACCCAGTGTGGTTTTGTTCCATGCGACAGGGCAGGGAGCCTGGAGAGAGAGTAGGGACTTCGAGGGCGAGGGAACAGGTGGCATCAGCACTGTGCCTATCCTCTGTAGGGCATTCTAGAGCCAGGCCTTGGAGCAACTGGCTCCCAGGAAGGCTGCAGCCAAGAAGGGAGAGGATGGAGAGATGCCTTCTGGGACCAAGATGCCATATATCCCTCCTCCACTGGATGCTGGAATCCAGCCTCTCCTGGGGTCAACTGGGCTGATGAACATGACCCTTTGGGGATCATATTAGGCTTTGGGTTCACAGGAAGCCTGTCTAGGGCAGTCAAGATGCCGGTGCCGGGATGAAATGTCCATCTTCTATCACTCCTTTTCACCCCTGCAACTGCTACAACCAATATCATCATAAGCTTCCCCAAAAGACTATGTGCCCCTACGGCATGCAGAAAGATCCAGTCCCACAGGAGCTCACAAGCCACGTGCTTAAGAAAAGTACTATATGCTCAACACAAATATACTTGAGATATATATTTTCAAAGCCTGGCAAAGGTAGATGACAGTACAAGGAAGCATGGCACATTTTGGGGCCAGAGATGAGTCTATCCCTCATTTATAGATGGCAGATCTTTAACACAAAAAGGGGAAGGCTCCACCCAGAGCACACGCAATCTTTGGGAAGTGGAGCTGAGACCGGAGCTCCATGTTCCTGATCTCCTGACCAACAGAAGTTATGCTACGGGGCTTCACGCAGTAGGGCTTTTTGAGAAGATGGACTGGAAATGTGATTTCTTCCTTTGCATCTATATATTTAAATGAGAAAAGTAAACCACAAACCTCTAAGCTTGGTTCTGCTAAAGTAATTTAACATCTGCTGCCACCTGAATGTAATTGAAACAATTCATTATCAAATTTACTGATCTGCTTAATGATTTTGTATTTCTCTTTCAAAATCACCTTCCTCCTAAGCTAGCCTAGGTAAATTACCCTTTCCTTCAAATCTGAGAGATTGAAGGGACCTGGGAGAACATCCAATTCAAGCCCCCTCACTTTAAAAATGGTGTAACAGTGTTTTGTGTGTCCGTGGTGAGGTTGCAGACCTTTATCGAGGTCACAGAGCAAGTCCAGCAAGAGTTGAACACAGGCTGCCAGAATTCCACCCTTGTCTCATTCCGAGATTGTGTGCTGAGGGTTTTCAACTGCATCTCTAAAGGGAAGGCCAAAGAAAGAGCAACAGGAAAGGATGGTAAAAAGGGGGTAGAAAGGAAGAAGGAAGGGAAGAAAAAAGGGAAAATAGCAAGCTCTCTTTCCAGAGTCACACATTTTTTCTGTTTGCTCAGTGGCAGTCTGTTAAAGAAATACTTCATTGTCACTGAACACAGAGTCATTAAAGGCACCTTGGAAATTTGGACCCTTTTACTAGAATCAGGGCTTAAATAGCAACTTAATTTATGACACTTCTCGAGGCTGATGGCGTTTTTGCTCTAAGGTAAGGTCATCTCAGTATATACCCCTCCCGTCGCTTCCCTTTAGAACACGCAGAGGCGTTTCCTCTTTACTTTCAAGTTACTGATTATTCAACTGCTCAAATGTAAGTCACATATGTATGTAGGCACGTTTGAGTCCACGGTGTGTTTCTAAAAGAGAGCTCTTTTATATCTGCCTGTAAAAGAGGAGAGCGCAAAGAGGGGGGAACCCACAAATAAGCAAGTGAATAATTAGATCAGGGATAGATGCCACCTTTTCTCAGTGTTAAAACTGTGAGGGGAAAAAGTACTCGTGCATAATTGACATAATTGATCTAGTATTTTTTTTTCCTTTTTGCTGCAGTAATTTTTATGCATGCCATTGTTGCTGTTATTATCCAAGATGTGATCTTGTGTGGTTGATAATACAGGCTAGATATGAATACGCGTACGCACCAGCCAATCACAAATCTATAGTGTCTATTTCTGCATCACCAGGTGCTATCTCATGGGAAATATCCTCTTTTTTGGCAGGCACACAGAGCACTGCATTATCTGTCATTTTCATTAGATTCAAGCTACAGCTGGGCCAAAAAGACTTAGTTCTAGCATATGTGCTCAAAATGGCCAAGCTGCGATTGTCCAAATTCACCCTTTCAGGATTGCATTACTGAACAACTGGAGCCAAAGCTAGAAATTGGAGAGAGCAAAGCGCCTGAATTCCAGTTGGAAAATGGCAAACACCATAAGCTCTGAAGATTGAAGCGTATTATCATGACTAACTCAAAGGGTCAGAGGAGACACTGGCTTCCACCAGCAAGCTCAACGTCTTTTGGCACAACTTAGGTGGGGATGGAAGCTGCACAGAGCCTAGATTTTGACACCACTTAACAAAGAAAAGCCAATGTCTTTCATTCCCCTCTGTGCCTTTCAGTATACCGTGGCCATGTGGAATGCAATAGGTTCTGTACCCAGGTCTTGACCTGGGCCAGCCGGTCTTGAGCCCCGTAGGACGTAGTCTGTGGCCTGCTGCATACTTGGATAGTCTGGGGTGTATAAAAAGCAACTCATCCTGAGGGAGAAAAGCATCCAACTGTCATAAGCTTGAGTCTCCATGCAAGTCTCCACTATTTTATAAATTCAGTTCTTTATGTGAACATGCGAAGAAGACATATTGAAAAATTAGCCCCACAAAGAAATAAATACAAAAATCCCCACTCCAGGTTGCTGGAAATGGGAGAACCACAGGGCTGGGGAAAATGGTCACTCCACCCAGTGGACTTCATGTTATTTGAAGCAGACATTGGAAAAAAAAAAAAAGAGAGAGAGAGACTAGTTGTTCAAGCAGGGAAAAAGAAAGTAAAAAGGCCAGTGGGAATGTAAAATAGTGCAGCCACTGTGGAAATAGTACAGGGGTTCCTCAAAATATTAAACATAGAATAACCATATGACCCAGCAACTCCGCTATTGGGTCTATACCCTGAAGAATTGAAGAGATACTTGTACACCCATGTTCATAGCAGCATTATTCACAATAACCAAAGTGGAAGCAACTCAAGTGTTCATTGGTAGATGAATAAATGAATAAATAGGCAAAATGCCATACAGACAAAATAGAACAGCACTCCCAAGGGCTGAGAAGAAGGGGGAATGGAGAATTACTGTTTAATTCAGGGTTACTGGTACAGGGTTACTGGTACAGGGTTCCAGCTGGGGAAGATGAAAGGATTCTGGAGATGGATGGCAATAATGATTATACAACAATATGAATGCACTTAATACCACTGAGTTGTACACTTAAAAATGGTTAAAATGGCAAATTTCTTATTACATGTGTTCTACCACAATGAAAAAAAAGGAGGTTTGTGTCTGGTCCTGGAGACACAGACTCCCTGAGTCTGTGCCGCAGCAACACCGAGCAATGCTGTGATCTTCCAGAATGCCATTAAGGGTGAGCCCTTGGCCATGTGTCCTTTGAGCGATGTGCAGAGTTACAAAGACAGAAGGAATATCTGGGATTTGGTTATGAGGATATATGCTTCCCTAGAATTGTCCCAGGTTTTCATGCCAGGGTGGAGACTTCACACACCATAGTGGCAGGGGATTTCTGCAGGGAGAAGTCTGCTGACAAACCCATCTTATGGGTTCTGGCATCTTGTCCACAGACAGCAGTCAGCTGTTTTTCATCTGCACTGCTAATAGGGTCTAGCTGAATGGCTAACAAGCAAGGTGAAATGTAGCATGAATGTTCTGAAAGCCATGGAGCCTCACTTTGGGTTCAGGAGTAGCAAAACTAGCAAGAAGGTCACTGTTGCTGATTGGGGACAAATGTGATGAGTGTTGGGGGCTTAAACAACAGGGATGTATTTTCTCACAGTTCAGGAGGCTGCAAGTTGGAGATCAGGGTGACAGCATGATCAGGTTCGGGTGAGGGCTCTCTTCCTGACTTGCAGACAAGCACCTCCTTGGTGAGTCCTCACATAGGGATTGATGGGGGAAACAGAGCTCTGGTAGTCTCTTCCTCTCCTTATAAGGGCACTAATCTCATCATCAGGGCTCTACCCTCATTACTTTATCTAAACCTAATCGCCTCACAAAGGTCCCATTCTCCAAATTCCATCATGTTGAGGTGTAGGGCCTTAACATATGATTTGGGGGTTTGGGGGGGACCTACATTCAGCCCATAACAAATGTGACTCTTACCTTCACCAAACCATACTTCCTGCAGCTAAAGACAGCATCCCACATCTACATGCTCTTGGGTCCTGTGGTCCATCTGTTCTCATTAGCTGTAATTCTTTGGGTTCCATATTTCTCTCATACCCTTCCAAGTCCAGCTAGACTGCAAGCATCAGTTTATGAATAGGAAATTAAAAGTAACCTACAAAACACCTGATTTTGAAAAGATGTTTCCCCACAGGGGCCCTGTTGTCTATTAATTGTAGTGCTTTAAAACAAAGTAAATATTTTTTTGTTGTTAAAAGAAATTTCTTCTTGCATTTTCTTTCCATTATCACCCCATTAATGGAAACGAGGTAAGGCAATCTGAAAACATTTGAGTGAGAGAATATACAAACAAACTTTCAAACTGTCTTTCAGCAAGTGAGGCTAAAGTTATTGAATATGCAAATTGCCTTATTAAAAGAAGAATGATGTCTTTTTCAGCAATCAGTTTAATTACAGTGGAACCCTTCAATGGAGAAATCAACTTGTTTCTTAGAGTAGAAAGTCTTTAGAAAGGGAATTTAGGTATAACAGATCAAAATTAGAAAATTTACACTTGGTGGGAAAAATGGTCTCAGTAAAAAAAAAATGTACACTTGGTAGAAAAAATGAGGTGGTGGGGGACGAGGAAGAGATGCCAGTACCCCGCTTGGTAGCCTTGCCTGGGTCTCTGAGCCCCAGGGTATTTGTTTGCCATTGTCCTACTCTACAGCTTGAAGGCAGTGTTACCAAAATGCCAGGGGTTTGGTCTAGATCATGTCGCTCCCTGCACAGAAAGACAGTCACTGAGACAATGAGTATTGCCAGAGAAGAAGACTTTATTCAGATGATGCACCCCAGGAGATAGGAGATGAGTCCCAAATCCATCTTCCCAACTGATTCAAATTAGGGGTTTATACAGCAGGGAAGAAATGTAACTATGTGTGGGAAAACTGAAATTAGGGAGCAGTCTGGAATCTCAGAGTTCGGATGTGGCAATACTATCTAGAAGCCGGAGAATCAGTTTCCTGAGAAAAGGACTCAGCTCAGACAAAGATAAATTTCAAGCTTTAAGACAGGGAGGGTGAATTTCTATGTTTATTCAAAAAAGAAAAAAAAACCCATAAACCTCAGTTCTATGGGACAATTAGGCCTGTTTCAAAAGAAAATATAGAATGGCCTATAAAAGGTATTTATGCCCAATAACTAAGGCCTCATACTCCCTGTGGGGTAGGAGTGGATTTTTTAGGGTTGGGCCCATGTGCACCAGGACCAGAATTAATGTGATGTCAGCATTGAGAAGGCCTTCCATCAGAGCCCTGTCCATTCTGCCCTGGGCCTTTCCCTTTCCCCTCAGAGGCCAGAGTTCCCTGCCCAGTGTCCCATTTCTCCAAAATCTTCTCCCCACTCAGGGATTAGAGATCTGAGTAACCATGCAAGCCTCTCCTCAGTGAAGACCCATTTGTTCATTCCAGGCCTTATAGGTCTGTTTTAATGGAGGGTCCCGTGGTTGGGGGGATACTGGTCCTTCATGAGACACCAAAACAACCATGACAACTGAGAAAGATCTCTGGAGAGACCTGGTCTGGAGGTACACTTCACCCATGTCCCACCCTCGGCTACCTCCATATCATAGTGCCCTTGGAAGGGTGGCCGACCAAGATTTAGGGCAGAGGTTTGAAGTCACACTTTTTGGGTTGACTCTCTGCTACTGAGAGCATCAACTTAGTGACAACCAGCAAGTTGTAGTTCCTCTCTATGCCTCAATGTGCTCATCTGTAAAATGGGGGCGATAACACTGTCTGTCTAATAGGATGGGTTTGAAATGTACAGAGAAAATCAGGCAATAATTTGGTATAATATTTGTCCCATTGCAAACATTCCTTCAATAGTCATGGTGGCGGCAGCAGTACAAATCTCCCGTGTACACTGCATTGTTACCTTAGCTTTCACACAAGTCTGAAATGCAAAACATGCAATTCACACATACTCAAGAAATGCACAGGCAAGTGTTCCTTCAGTGAACTTCAAATTCTTCAGCAGAGAACACAGGCCAACAGTGAACAAAACTGGGAAAACAATCCCTATACTTTAACGTTCTAGTGGAAAGACAAACAATAAATAAAAAGCATCATGAACATAAAGATCATATTTTATTTCAGAAGTATTTGCACGGAACAGAAGAATAGAACAAAGTAAAGTGGTCAGAAGACCTGAAGCAAGCTAAGCAGTTGGCAGCGGCAATGTAAATAGGATGAACAAGATCAGGCTCATTGAGGGGAGGTTGAGCAAGGATTTTAAAATGGAGAGAGCCATGGAAATCTAGAAGAAGAGTATCTTAGGGAGAGAGGCAAAGGCCCTGGGGCAGAAGTGGGCCTGACCTGTTCCTGGCATAGCAGTAGGTCAGTGGGAATACAAGGAGGGAGTGGCAGGAGTTGGAAAAAAACACCCAAGATAGGGACAGAAAGTGATGGGGTCATGTAGGGTCTCAGAGCCACCATAAGGGCTCTAACTCATGCTTAGATGAAATGGCAGTCCTTTGTAGGGCTCTTGAGCTGAGAAGTAGTATTAATTATCTGACTCTTATTTGAAAAGGAAGATCCAACGACTGTGTCGTGGGTCACTTGGGATGGGGCACACATAGCCTGGAGGTGAGGGACCAAGCTGGTAGCGGCAGTTGTGGATGCGAGAATATTCTAAATGTGGAAATATTCTAAAGGCAATCCAACAGGCTTACCTCACAGATTAGATGTGGGGTCTGAGAGATACAGAGGAGACAAGATGACTTCCAGATTGCATTTAATTAATGCAAAGTAGTTTGTAAACAAGGAATCTCCGACTACCTTGTTTGTTGTGAAAAACAATAAATCTACATTTACTCTCAATTGCTAAGTGCTTACCTATAGTGTTTAACTCAGTACAACAGACTATACTGCACATTTAAAAATGAGGTCACATTAAGAATATGTCATCTATGCCTCAGGTGAGGAATATACTCAGATGAGGACATTGTGGGCATCAGGTGGTAAATGGAAAGCACTCATAAGTGCTTCTGTCTGTTTCTTGAAAAAATATGTTCCCATCCCAGGGCATTTGCACATGCTATGGTTTGTGCCTAAAATGTTCTTTTCTAAGAGCTTTGAACATCTGGCTAATCTCCTCATCAGCTCAATTATTTCCTCCAACCTGGCCAGTCTCTCCCACCGGATCCTGTTGTATTAGTCAAGGTTCTCCAGAGAAACTGAACCAACAGGATACATAGATGTAAACAGATTTATTATACGGAATCAGCTCCCTGTAATCCCAGCATTTTGGGAGGCTGAAGCGGGCAGATCATTTGAGGTTAGGAGCTCGAGACCAGCTTTGCCAACATGGTGAAACCCCGTCTCTACTAAAAAGTCAAAAATGAGCTGGGCGTGGTGGTGTTCCTGTAATCCCAGCTACTCGGGAGGCTGAGGCAGGAGAATCACTTGAACCCAGGAGGTGGAGACTGCAATGACCTGAGGTCATGTCACTGCACTCCAGCCTGGGAGACAGAGCAAGACTCCGTCTCAAAAATAAAAAAAATAAAAAAAAAAATAGAAAAAAGAATTGGCTCATGTGACTATGGTGGCTTAGAAGTCAGCAAAGGGGAAGACCCGGGAGAGCTCATGGGGTAGCTCCAGTTTGAACCCAGAGGCCTGAGGACCAGGAGAGCTAACAGTGTACATTCCAGTCTGGAAGCCAGAAGGCTCCAGACCCAAGAAGAGCAGATGTTTCAGCTCAAGTCCAAAGACAGGAAAAGACCAGTGTCCCACCTTCATCAGTCCAGCAGAAGGAGCTACCTGTTCCTCCTGGGAGGTCAGTCTTTTTGTTGTATTCAGGTCTTCAGTTACTGGATGACCACCCCAACCCACATTGTGGAGGGCCACCTGCTTTGCTTAGCCTAATAATTTAAATGTTAATCTAATCCAGAAACACTCACAGAAACACCCAGAATAACAATAATCTGGGCATCCTGTGGCCCAGATCACCTAAAATGAGCCATCACACCTGGTGTGTCCCATTTGTATTGGTATTTTGTGACTTTATCTTAGTTATTTATCTGGTTATCTATTTATGGGTTTGTCTTCTCTGTGAGAGTATCACATCCACCAGCTGTTTCTTGAATTAATGAAATACTGAATAAATGAAAACGTTCTGTGTGTGATTTGAGATCTAGGAGAGAGAGGCATGGAATTTTGCTGAGGCAAGGTGACATTGGTATGGAGGGGAGAGGGTACTTGATGAGAACCAGAAGGAGCCAGGGGGCTGAACAGGAGTGGGACTAGGAGAGGGATTGGGAAGAAAGTAGACTGGATGAGATCAAACCTTATGGGAATAAACAAAAATCCATCTCTGACAGCCAAATCCCCCCTGCATGCATTCTGGCTTTTATTTTTAATCTGGAGCAAAACATCCCCTGGCCTGACCCCTCTGACTTGGGTCCCACACAGCAAATCAAAGCCCAAACAGGGCGGGTCCCAGGCTGGGCTTCCCTGGAAAAGTGAGGAGTGGAAATGAGCCTTGTGGTCTCACCCCAGCCCTGGAAGGCCATTTGTCTGTAGGATAAAGGGGTCAGGCAATGACCCAGTTCATCATGACTGGCAAGGCTGTCCCAAGAGGCCCAGAGCTGGATAGACACAGGTCAGTTTCCTGCACAGCCAGCCAGCCCTCGGCCGGGAATTCTTACATTGCGCTTTCCTGTTGGCACATACAGCTTTGTGTTTTGTTGATCAATTTTAATGAAAAAAAAATAAAATGAAATAAAGGAGAAGCTGTCTTCAAGTGTTAAATGTTATGTGCATAAATCTTGCTAAAACTGTGAAGAGAAATACCCCTATATAGGACTTAAGCTAAAATCATCTCTCCCAAGTTGTCATGTTTTTAATTTGTTTGTGTTTTTTTTTACAAATTTTAGATAGAATAATTGGTTTTAGAAGCATTGCTCCGATAAATCTTCCTCTAGGGACTCTGTGTGGAGAGGTTCTGGTAGGGATGAGCTATGTGTTCAGGGTTAGATTGGGTCTCAGAGGCTGGCACAAGGGTGACATGAAGGACAAGGTTCCTCCTTGGCAGGGTCTTCAGGAAAGGGAGCACATCCTGGTGGGGAGAAGGAGGCTCTGGCTCAGGTCCTTGGTGGGTGCAAAGGGACAGGAGTGCCCAAGGCACAGGGCCTCAGATGGAACACCTGTGTGTCTGCTCTCTGTTGCTCTGAGTGGAGGCGGCCAGCGGGGCCCTGGCCAGGAGCAGGCAGGGAGTGGTGAGCATTCTTCCCCCATCTTCCTGTCCCTGAGCACTGCAGGCCTGGCTGGCATCAGCCTCTATTTAGCCCCGCATCTCTGCCCAGTACTTGGGAAGGTTCTGGTCTGGGAATCAAGAAGATGGAGACACAGCCCTACCCTTAGGAGCCTATGATTATTACTTCTCTATAAAATGAGAGGAGGCTCACTCAGAGACAAGGAAGGGAACCCATGAGGGGCTGCAACTTGGGTCTAAGGGGAAAGTTCTGTGTGGGTTGAAGGAGGAGGAAGCCCTCTGGGGTTGGGGGCACCTCGAGTCAGTTTTCACAGTGGTAAAAAGAGAGGGATCTCTAGGCAGGTGGTGCAGACTGAGGCAAGGCCACGTGGTGAGAATAATCCAGCCCAGGAGACATCCAGGAGAGAGGCTTGGCTGGACCCACCAGCAGAAGTCCTGTAGATCCATCCGGACCAAAGGAGGTGAGAGGCTGTGTAGGGGAGGAGGGGTGGGCACATGTTTCAGAGTTGACAATCAAGTTTCTAACTATCACAGATGATTTTGGAACATATAGTTGGAAGAGAACTCAGATGAGTCAGTGAGAAGTGATCCGAAAGAAAAATGGAGAAAGATATGAAGAGATACTTTACAGAAGTGAATATCCAAACAACCCACGAACCTATGAAAAGCTGTTCAATCTCACTAATCATCAGAGAAATGCAAATTAAAACCACAATGAGTCCAAGCATGGTGTTTCTTGCTTGTAATCTCAGCACTTTGGGAGGCCAAGTGGGGAGGATCTTTTGAAGCCAGAAGTTTGAGACTGGGCAACATAGCAAGACTTCCTCTCTACAAAAATAAAAATAAATTATCCAGGCATGGTGACACACATCTATAGTCCCAGCTCCTAGGGAGGCTGAGGTAGGAGGATTGCTTGAGCCAAGGAGGTTGAGCCTGCCATGAGCTGTGATTGCACCAGTGCACTTTAGCCTGGGTGACAGAGAGAGACTCTGTCTCTTAAAAAAAAGAAATACTGAAAAACAACAACAACAACAACAACAAAAGCACAATGAGATACCACCACACAAACTGGCAAAATTGGAAGGACAGAAAGTACCAAGGGCTGACAAGAACCTGGAGCAAACATGGCTCTCATGCCCTGCTGGTGGAAATGGAAACTGGTAGAATCACTTGGGAAAACTGGCAGTGTCTACCATGTGTACCCTCCATCCTGGCAATGCCACTCGTAAGTATGTACCTGGCAGAAGTATGTGCATATGGGGCAAAAATAGCACCTGGCCCTTGGGTTGCTGTGAGCAAAAAAAGAGAATATTCCTGCCCTATCCCAGCAGACTTTTCCCAGCAGCATAGTGTAGAATTGCTATAAACTGGGACCTATCCAAGAATCCATCAACAGGAGGATGCATCAATGGACCACGGCGCCTTCACACAGTGGGTTACTGTAGGCATGCTGTATTTCAAATTAAACATTTCTGAAAATGACTTGGATTTGGGAGGAGTGAGATGTGCTAAGCTCTCCTGTGCTCCCAGAAGCTGCAGGAGAGACATGATATAAGAGAATGGCCAGCCGGGTGGTGTCAGCATGGTTGCCCTCCCTCAAGGGGCCCCACGGGAATCTCCATGTAATCTCCATCCCTTGCCTTCCCAGCCTCGGGGCTGCTGGCTGTCTGCAATGTTCCTTGGCTTCCAGCCACATCCCTCCACTCTCTGTTCCATCTTCACATACCCTTCTCCTCTGCATGCCTTTGGGTCTCCTCTCTAGCTGCCTGTCTCTTACAAGGACACATGTGCTTGCATTTAGGGTAGGCTTGGAAATTCTACGATGAGCTCCTGCTTTCAGCATCCCTCACTTAAATCCCAGTGTTTGCTGTAAAATGTAACAGTCACAAGTTCTGCGGGCTGGGAAGCAAATAGATCTTTGGGGGTTGCTTTTTTTCCCCATTTGTCTGCTGACCACATCTAGAATATAATAACTTGACATCTCAGGGCAGGAATATTCTCTTTTGAAGCTCACAGCAACCCAAGGACAAGGTGCTATCATTGCCCCATTTTATAGCACTGTGCAGAGAGGGGAGGCGAGGACAGAGCAGTGACATGAACCTGATGTTCACAATGAGAATAAGACAAATGTTTAGAGGCTCCTGTAGTCCACTTTCTGGCTTCCCCTCATCTACTTTTGTAATCAAACACCACGGACTGGGCATTGGTGGCCGGAAGTGTAGACAATGGAGGCTAACAGGCCTGGGCTTAGAGCTGCCTCAATTTCCTCATCATGTCAACCTCACAGCAGGGACAGCCTGAGCATGAAAGGAAACAACATATGAAGATACTTAGCTCAGGGCTTAGCAAATAGTAAGCTTCCCATTGATGATAGATATGATCATTCTTTTTGTTTAATTGAACAAATGTTTCCCAGTCCCTCCAGCATGCTAAGCCCTGGGTGGTAGTCACAGTTTGCAGAGAGAGCTGTCAGCATCTCCTGGCTACTGGGACTAGCTGGAGTGATAATAGTATTCAGGGCAAATGTCAGTTGTTCCTCATCCGCACCCCTCCTTCATGCCTGCTTGCCACAAGGATATATCCAGAACAGTCCAGGTTAAATGTTGGCATAAAGAAGGTGCTATCAGCCGGGCATGGTGGTTCATGCCTGCAAGGGAGGCCAAGGCGGGTGGATCACCTGAGATCAGGAGTTCAAGACCAGCTTGGCCAACATGTTGAAACTCCATCTCTACTAAAAATACAAAAGTAGCCAGGCGTGGTGGCACATGCCTCTAATCCCAGCTACTTAGGAGGCTGAGGCAGGAGAATCACTTGAAACCGGGAGGCGGAGGTTGTAGTGAGCCAAGATCGCGCCATTGCACTCCAGCCTGGGCAACAAGAACAAATCTCCTTCTCAAGAAAAAAAGAAGATGCTAGCATCCTCGCCTCTCTCTTTGCAGGAATTCACAGGGCAAAAAGTGCAGAAGGAAACTGTGCTCCAGGGTGAGAAGTGTCATCAGAAGGCTGTCATCTGGACCTTGGAGGAAGGACAGGTGAGTGATGCCTCCTGTAGAAGATAATGCCTGAGCTGAGTCCTGGAGGGCGCAAACACCATGTGCTTCAGCTTCAGGTGTCAATATCTGAAAGTTGGCTGAAGAAATGTGCACCTGTGCCTCTAGGGAAGATGGTAGTGGAAATCACGAAATATAGTAGTTGAAGACAGAGCAGGAGACCTGGACTGCAGAAGGCACTGATGATGATGATGATGATGATGATGATGATGATGATGATGATGATGATGATGATGAGCATGATGGTTGAATGGTCAGGATCCTAGTGGGAAACCCAGGACACACCCAAGGGTGACTGAAGAGCTTCCTGACAGGACTACTCACAACAATGGGGAAAGGGACTAACAGAAAACAGCAAGGGAAGATAAAACACTCCAGGGCTATCAGCAGCAGCATCCTCTATCACCTTGTGACCTGAAGGGCCAGGGAAGGAGCAGTAACCAGAACCCAGAGACAGCTGTCCAGTGGAAGAGGTCATCTGATAACCTTTGCCAGGAGAATACAGCCACTGTCAATGGTGGCCCAGAAGAGAGAAAGACAGGGGAACAAATACTCTGACTGTCCTCTGATATCCTTCTCTTGTGGCGCTCCCAATTAGCCATTCCCAACTAGAAGTTAAAGAGTAAGAGAGCCTATGGATGAAGTCCACATTGGTTAGCTTCCTGGAGTACAGAGCAGGGTGGAGGAAGATAGAAAGTAGATTTGGAGGGGCAAACAGAGAATCTATCCCCGTGATGAAGACAATGATGATGGTGGTGGTAACAGTGATAATTGTGGTGGTGGTGATGGTGCTGGTAAGAATGATGATGGTGGTAGTGGTGACAGTGGTGTTTGTGATGGTGGCAATGATGATGGTGGTGGTAAGAGTGATCATTGTGGTGGTGGTGATGGTGGTGGTAACAATGATGATGGCAGGTGGTGGTGGTGATGGTGGTGGTGGTGGTGGTGGTGATGGTGGTGGTGGTGGTGGTGATGATGGTTGTGATGGTGGTGGTGGTGATGGTGGTGGTGGTGGTGGTGATGATGGTGGTGGTGGTGGTGGTGATGATGGTTGTGATGGTGGTGGTAACAATGGTGATGGTAGGTGGTGGTGGTGGTGGTGGTGGTGATGGTGGTGGTGGTGGTGGTGATGATGGTTGTGATGGTGGTGGTAACAATGGTGATGGTAGGTGGTGGTGGTGGTGATGGTGGGGGTGACGATAATGGTGGTGATGGTGGTGATAACAATGATGATGGTGGTGGTGATGATGGTGGTGGTGGTGGTGGTAGTAAAGATGGTGGTGATGATGACTACCATTTATTGAGCTCATTTAGTGCCACTCAGCGTTCTAAGGGCTTTCAACCTTCACACGAGCCCAGTAAGATAGGGAGGTAGAGATTCTCAGAGATTTGGGAGATCTACATACCGCCCAACTGTCAGAGCTGGCCTCTGCTCCCTTGGACCTCCCTGAAAACACAGGAATTGGTAAAGCCCCTGGTCCTGGCAATTTGTATTATAATTACATTTGAGTTTGTTTGTGTTCCTTACCCCTCTGTGAGCTCCTCTAGGTAAGTTTAGTATCTGATTATTACTGTAGACTAAGGCTTGGCAGTGTCTAGCAGGGTATCTGCTACTCAGGAATTGCTAAGCCAATGATGATTAGTGAGTGAATGAATGAATGAACGAACGAATGAATGAACGAATGAAGAGTCTGTGACTTCCAGTCCTGGATAGCAAGGTCCGGGCCGTACACCTGCTTTCTACAGAGCCTGGCCCACCATAGGCACTTAGCAAATGTTGGAGATAATCCAACACAGTGGCGCCGTGACATTTCTGTTTTCTCTGGTGCACGTTTCCTCACATCTAAACATGGACTGAAAGACATCCAAGCTTTTCAAAGCTATGTGGTTTCCTGAAATTTCCAGAAGCCCAAACTCTGAGCTAAAAGTGAGGATGTTTGTCCTGTGTCTCAATGCTGCACGTGGAAACTCACAGCCCAACATAGCTCAGAATTGCTAATCACCTTGGGATTGTTGTGTTAATAAGTGAAAATACAGAGAAACACAAACCTGTCTTCCTGTTAATGTTAATTTTGGTCCCAAAAAATGTTGCTAAAACATATTGACGGGCATGTCACAGATGTTCCTTCTTTCATACATGCAAGATGCTGAAAGTGAGAGCTGGACGCTTTGACAGGATTTCTGTTGCTTTTATGATAACCGCCGTCAGGCCATTTTCCTACCACTGGGGCCCGGCCCTTTATCTGGCCATTCTCCTGTGCAGAGGCTCACGCTGGGGCAGGCGTGTAATTCTGTATCTACTACCACAACCTGCACAATAGACTGATAAAGGTAAGCAGCTTGAAAAAAGATGAGCGATGTCACCATCTTGTCAACTCACCTGCTAATTTCAGTATATGCAGAACGTCTGTAACAGCCTGCTTGGTGGAGGACTAAGTTGAATCTCAGGTTGTTCATTCCCAGAGCTCATTAGGGGGAGAGATGATACAATGGCAGGGCAGGTGGCTCTCCAGTTTGACACCAAGGTTTTTAACTCATCTGGGTAGCAAAGATTTAGATCCACTTACCAGTTTTTGAAGAATCAAGCAGAACAGCACCACCTTCCCTCATCTTGCAGTGGCCATGTTTAAGCATAAGAAGGTGTCTCATGATTTAGCGTGATTACCAAAGGGGAAACCCATCCAGAATCTTCTGGCTTCATGGCCTTTTCCTTACCATGCAGGAAGCAGATTGGCAGGGACCTCAGCAAAGGGGCAGGGTAGGTTCTGGTAATATTTTAGGCCTGGTAATATTACCAGGGGTCATGTTATCTGTTTTGGAAGATGTACCATCTGAGCAGAGAGAAGAAGGGTTTTCTCCATGTCTAAGGGGTTTCCTTTAGAATCCCTCTGCAGTAGCAGTGCTCTGTGGCTGGGTCAGAGGAGAGAGAGAACCACCGTAGTGGCTTGGGGAGGGAGAACGGAGACAGTGGGGCATTAAGGAGCTAGACTTATGCCAGCTACCAGGAAGAGGCTCTGTGCTAAGCAGAAAGCATGGGCATCCCCCTCTAGACCCACACCAGCAGAATTTGTGTTTTGTTGGTGTGCCCACAGGCTGACAGAAGAAATGCAACAAGGAAGAAAAATGCAATGAGGAAGTGAAGGTACAGTCCCAGGCCAGGGGACTTGGAAAGTGGCCTTCTGCTTTTTTTTGTTGTTGCTGGACATTTTTTCTTTTTGCAATATTTTCAGCCAATTTCATCAAATGAAAAATTGCCACCTCGTTGTGGATGCTCTGTTCTGGCTAATTAGCACTGATGAGGAATCCTGGGTCAAGCCAAGGATACAACTACATGCAGGACTCCAAAGAGAAGCCAGAAGGAACTGGAGTCCTGGCCAGATCCTCTAGAGTCCCTGCTCCTGCAGGCATCTCCACTGCAGGTGAATGCAGTGTCTGTCATCCCCACTGCAAACCATGATTGTTCCCATATGGATTGAGGCATCCTGAGCGCCTCATGCTCTATATAGAGATAAAGTAATTTTTACTATTCCTCCAATGTGGAATAGGAACTTGGAGAGTGAGCTCCATCAGTCTCTGCCCAGATTTGGAGAAAGAACCCGGATAGAACCACCTTTTCCAGAGGTATTGAGAGCAGGTTCAAGCTGGGGAAACATCTTCCCAAATAAACACTTCTGTACCGATGCTGTGTATCCAGCCAAAACGAAGAGTGCATGGAATTTTTGGCCAGATGCAATCTCAGAGAGCTCTTGTTCCAGGGAGAACTGAATCCCTCAGACAATAATCCTCAGCTCCTCCTAGCTGCGCCCAGCTGAAGTCTGCCTAGGGGATAGTGGAAGGCACTGTTTCACTCCACAGTTTTGGAAATGTGCATGCAACATTTCTAGGTCACACCAAAATGCACAGCCCATGATGAAAAATCCAAATCCTAGGCAGGTCTGAGGACTGACCCTAAACTCCCATCCCAACCCAAGAACCTCATTCCAAGTGCTTCTGAGGAAAGCAGAGAGTCAAATAGAATCCCTCAAAGGAAAGGAGAAGCTAGCTGGCGTTGCTTGCAATGTCAGACACGCCTCAACTTTCCCTTTAGAATGGCTTTCCTTTGCAGATAGAAGTGCATTGCTTTAACCCATACAACACATGTGTCCAATGTGTTAAAAGAAGATAAGTTTCTTAGACAAAAAAAATACATATGTAAGACTCTAATTCACAGAGGACAAGTAAGGTGAGACTCATGGGCCCTAAAATAGGTATTGTGATGTTTAATTTTATGTGTTAATTTGACAAGGCCACAGTACACAGGTAACTGGTCACACACATCTGGATATTGCTGTGAAGGTATTTTTTAGATGAGATTAACATTTAAATCATTAGATTTAGAGTCAAACAGGTAACTCTCCATAATGTGGGTGGGCCTCATCTAATCAGTTGAAGGCCTTAAGAAAAAGAGAGATTTTGCCCAAGGAAGGGGGAATTCTGCTAGTAGATTGCCTTCGGATCTGAACTACAACATCAACCCTTCCCTGACTCTCCAGCCTACCAGCCTGCCCTGCAGATTTAGGACCTGACAGCCTCTACAATCATGTGAGCCAATTCTATGAGATTCTCTCTCTCTCTCTCTCTCTCTCTCTCTCTTTCTCTCTCTGTCTCTCTCTCTTTCTCTTTCTCTCTCTCTCTCCATCCTTAGAGGACAAAAAGAAATTAGCCCTTGCCAGTGTAGGTGCTGTCATAATGACACTGATTCAACACATGCCTCTTCCCTGCAAAGCCTGAAGGCAGGGTGCCTCGACACCCGGCTTAGGTCTTCTCATTTTCATGAAAGATATGTTGCATGAAAAATGGCATTCTGAGGCTCGTCTTGCTCTGAGTGAAGACTACTCTGAGAATCAGAAAACGAAACACTAGCCAGACATGGCAAAAAACAAACAAACAAAAATCTTAATTGCTCGAATTGCCGCTGAAACCAACCTTCCAGAGAATTGCCTGACTCTAAAATTGGAAGGCCACAGAAAGGCAGTAAGCAGGTTGGGAACCAGGTGTGTTAGGGGTTTTTCTTTCCTGCATCCTATTGTTTTAAAGGCATCTTGATCCATGGGTTGCAATATGGCTCAACCTGTAAAGAGGGAGAGGTGAGAGGTCAGCCACCCTCTGCTGTAGGGAGCTGATGTTTCCACCTCTCACATTTCGATGAGCAAGACATTTTGCTTCTTCATCCCCCAAAAGGAAGAGGTGAGCAGGCGCTGGAGTGTTTTGACTTAAGTGTCTTTGGTGTTCCCTTTCTAATAAAGGGCCATATATTAGTGCCGAACAGTCATTTTTTTGAGCACTAAAGTAATACCAGTACTCTCATTGCTCAAGAAATTGCTGAGCAAAATCTTCCAACAATGTGTCTCCCCGGCATTCCTTAACCCTATTGATAATGATAAAGTCTCATAAATCTAGGTAAATCTTTAATTACGCCTTCAGAACGTGACGATATTATGACTGTGATATAGTCATAAAGGGCACATTCAAAATTAGCTCCGTATACATTTTATGAATATGTAAAAGGGTAGAGGTGGTGAGAGTTCAAAAGCAAAGACCAAAAAAGGATGTATTTTTTCTTCTTTGTTGCAATCATCTGTTAAGACGGGATCTTATTTTCTTTTTTAAGATAATTGTAGGAAAAAGCTCTCTTTCTTGTCTCCTATAGTTTTTATTAAAATCCAAAGCACCGACTTTGTGAAGAGCCCTATTTCATGTTACAAAAACTGCGAGATTAAATAGAGGGAGTATATTCTTCTGTGTTGAAACACCTTTTGGCCTAAAAATTGTTCTTCCTTGTATTAAATGTGTGTGAAGTATTTATGGAGAGAGGCATTTCTTTGCACTGTTTCACTGAGGCCGTAACAAAGCCTAGAGTTTGTTTCATTCTCTACAATCAGGGTGATTACAGCCTCATCTGTCCCCCACCCCTGCATTTGGTTAGTAGCCCTATGCAATTTATTTTTATCTTCAGCCAATGCATATATTTTTACTTGTGTGAATAATAGGGGAAAGATTAAGTTCTTTTATTTTGCTAATTAAACTGCATTTTTCTAAATCTCATGAGGTAGTAAGTGACAGGATTAACAGGAGCACTTTGCAGAGTTTTGCTGTTTTCCTGATTAGATTAGAGGTATTTGATATTGAAGTCAGAGCTGATGAAGTGGTTTCCTCGATGTGAATGAATGCATGACCCTAGTTTATCACCGCGGCTTCATAAAGAAGTTTTCCTTACTGTCGAGAAAGCCCAACCAAGAGTGAAAATGACATTAGCAAAAAGCTAAGCAAAAGGTCAGCAGAGCAGAATGAGAAGGGAGAAGGAAAAAATGCTTTCCTCTGCCTCTTTATTTTTCCCCCCAAGGGGTTAAGGAAGATTGCTCAGTTACAACCTCTGTGCTGAGCAGAGCAGGGTGAGCCTCAGAACTGTACCCTCCTGAGACAGGGACACCTTTCTCAGCCTCTAGAGTTTGAAGGTAAAAATTTTATGTTACAAAAACAAACAAGGAAACAACAACAACAAAAAAAAAACAAGGGGAATAGAAATGCAGAGCGAGGAAAGCTCCAGCTCTCCCTTCCCTTCTGCCAGTGGCCCCCATGCAGACTTATTCCCATAAGCATCTCCAGACTCCTTTGGGCTATCCTAGGCCTCCTCCGGAGCTGGGCTTAAAGCTCTTCTTCAAGGCAGCTAGGGGCCAACTGAAGGCAATAAGCAAAGGCCACTTCTCCCTCGCTTCCTCACACCTTCCCTTCCTCACACCTTCAAGCTCCCAAACCCCAGCTTCCTAGCCCGTTAGGGGAGGGAAGTAAAATGAAGGAGTGATGTCAGACAAACCAGAGGGGAAGATCAGAATAGGGGTGTGCTTTGCCAAATCCTCTATGGTGAACAGAGGAAAGACATTGCGGCAGGGATGAGGAGGAGCCTGCAGAGGGAGCTCAGCGGAGGCTGGACCATGCCCAGGACTGGGCATCTTTCAATGATAAGTCCAGGCAAGGCCATTGTGTATCTATTTGTTACATTATTATCCCCTTCTTCTCTTAATCCCTAATCTTGTCTTCCCCAGAGACACATTATTTTCTTTTTAATCAAGGTATAATTTGCATACAGCAAAAGACACATAAGTGTACAGACGGATGAGTTTTGGCACATGCACAGCCATGTGCAATTCACATTCCTGTTAGAATATAGGATGTTTCCATCACCCCAGGAAGTTCCATCATTATCCTTCCCAGTCAGTGCCTGCCTTCCCACCCATCCAAGCAATCACTGTTCTGGTTTCTATTTCTAACTATAAATTAGTTTTTTCCTGTTCTAGAATTTTATAGAAATGGAATTCTACAGAATGAACTCTTTTGTATCTGACTTCTCTCACCCACCACAATGTTTCTGTGGCTCTCTGTTGCACATAACCATAGGCCACTCATTTCTACTGCTGATTTGTATTCTGTTGTGTGATTCTACCACAATCTTTTCATCTGTTCTTTTAACGAATGTTGGGGTTCCTTCCGGTTTTTACCCATTATGCATCAAGTCGCGGTGACCGTTATTGTACAAGTCTTTTGCAGACATACATTTTGATTCCTCTTGAGTAAGTGTGTAGGAGTGGAATTGCTGGGCTCTAGGGTAAAGTGTATATTTAATTCTATGAGAAACTACTGAGATGGTTTGGCTATGTCCCCACCTGAATCTCATCATGAGTTGTAGTTCCCATAATCGCCATGTGTCATGGAAAGGACCTGGTGGAAGGTAATAGAATCATGGGGGTGGTTACCCTCATGCTGTTCTCATGATACTGAGTGAGTTCTCACAAGATCTGATGGTTTTATAAGAGGCTTTTCCCCCTTTTGCTCAGCACTTCTTGCTGCTGCAATGTGAAGAAGGACATGTTTGCTTCCCTTTCCCCCTTCTGCCATGATTGTCAAGTTTTCTGGGGCCTCCCCAGCCATGCTGAACTGTGAGTCAATTAAACCTCTTTTCTTGATAAATTACCTAGTCTTGAGTATGTCTTTATTAGCAGTGTGAGAAAGAACTAGTCAACTATCAAACTGTTTTTCAATTTGGTTTCACCATTTTTCATTTAGCCAACAATGTAAGAGAGCTCTGCAAACTGTTTATTCCATATCTTCACCAACATTTAGCATTGATAGTCTTTTAAATTTTAAGTATTTCAGTGATTCTGTATAGCTTTCCAAATATGGTTTTAATTTTCATCCTCCTTCTGATCATTGACATTTATCACTTTTTATATGCTTATTGGTCATTCAAATATCTTTGTGAAGTATTTGTTCACACGTTTTGCCTATTTTTAATGGAGTTCTCTTATTCTTACTGAGTTGTATGAATTCCTTATATATTCTGAAGACCAGTCCTTTTCCAAATGTGTATATTACAAAATCTTTTTTCTTCATCTTTAGTTGCCAACTAATATATTTTATGTTTTTATTAACATGCAGTAAATTGAGTTCTTTTGGGGTACACTTCTCTTACTTTTAACACATGTAGAGATTCATATAACCACCATTACAATCAGGACACAGAGCATTTGTGTCACCCCAAATGACTCTAACCTTTGTGGGCACATGCTCCCCACCCATAACCCCTGGGAACTAGTGATCTGTTCTCTATCACTATATTATAGTTTTTTTAAAAATAAATAAACAGAACACCATATAAATGGAATCACACCATATGTAAACTTTTGAGGTTGACTTCTTTCACTCAGCATCTCTGAGATTTTTCCAAGCTGCTGTATGTGTCAGTAGTTCATTGATTTTTATTGCTGAGCAGAATTCCATTGTACCAATTCACGTTTAATGGTGTTTTTTTTTTTTTAATAAGCAGAAGCTTTTAATTTGGACCAAGTCCAATTTTTCAGTTTTCTCTGTTATGGTTTGTAGTTTTTTTCATTACATATAACACATTTGGCCACTGAAAGGTAGTCAAATAATATATTCTCCTGTGTTTATTTATAAGACCTTTATATATAGTTTTAGCTTTTACACTTAGGTCTATAATCTATCATAAATTAATTTTTGCATTTAGTGTTAGGTAGGGTTTAGTTTTTATTTTTTCAGTATGGGTATATCTCTTTTTTAAAGCATCATTTGCTGCAAGACTGCCCTTTTCTCATTGAATTGCCTTGAAGCTTTTGCCAAAAATCAGTTGTGTGAATTTATTTCTGGCCTCTGTATTCTGTTCACTTAATCTATTTGTCTGTTTCACACCAATGCAAACTGTCTTGATAACTCTAGTTTCACAGGCAGTCTTAAAATCAGGTAGTGTAAGTTATTTAACTTTGTTCTCTTTAATATTGCTTTGGTTATTCTAAATCCTCTAGATTTCCATAAAAATTTAAGATTCAGCTTGCCAAAAGAAATCTGCTGGAATTTCTATTTGGATAGCAGTGAGTTAAATTTCGGAGATAGAATATTACAGCAACATTGAATTTCAATCCATGAACATGGTATATATCTCTTCATTTATTTAGGTCTTCTTTAATTTCTCTTGGCGTATTTTGTACTTTTCAGTATAGAAGCCATACATATATTTTCTTAATTATTTTTATTTTATATAGTATTTTAAATTTTTATTTTCTAACTTTTTTGCTAGTATATAAAAATGCAAATGATTTTCCAGAATTGATCTTATCTCTAGTAACTTTGCTAAATTCACTTATTTCTGACTATTTACAGATTCTTTTGGATTTTCTACATGTACAATTCTACATGTATAAATAATTATAGTTTTATTTCTTCCTTTCCAAACCCGATGCATTTTATATATTTTTCTGCCTATTGTACTGGCTAAACCCTCCAGTACACTTTAGCATGGATGTGATGAAAGTGAATTTTTATTGCTTGTTTTCGATATTAGGGGAACTCTATCAGATTGAGAAATGTTCCTTCTAGTCTTATTTCACAAAAAAGTTTTTTATGAATAAGTGTTGAAAATTAGCAAATGCTTTCTCTGCATTTATTAAGATCATCATATGGTTTTTTTCTTCTTTCATTCTGGTAATTCTGGTGAATTAGATTAATTTTTTAATGTTAAAACAATCTGGAGGAGCCAAGATGGCCGAATAGGAACAGCTCTGGTCTACAGCTCCCAGCCTGAGCGACGCAGAAGACGGGTGATTTCTGCATTTCCATCTGAGGTACTGGGTTCATCTCACTAGGGAGTGCCAGACAGTGGGCGCAGATCAGTGGGTGCGCGCACCGTGCATGAGCCAAAGCAGGGCGAGGCATCGCCTCACTTGGGAAGTGCAAGGGGTCAGGGAGTTCCCTTTCTGAGTCAAAGAAAGGGGTGACAGACGGCACCTGGAAAATCGGGTCACTCCCACCCGAATACTGTGCTTTTCCGATGGGCTTAAAAAATGGCGCACCACGAGATTATATCCTGCACCTGGCTTGGAGGGTCCTATGCCCACGGAGTCTCACTGATTGCTAGCATAGCAGACTGAGATCAAACTGCAAGGCGGCAGCGAGGCTGGGGGAGGGGCGCCCACCATTGCCCAGGCTTGATTAGGTAAATAAAGCAGCTGGGAAGCTCCAACTGGGCAGAGCCCACCACAGCTCAAGGAGGCCTCCCTGCCTCTGTAGGCTCCACCTCTGGGGGCAGGGCACAGACAAACAAAAAGACAGCAGTAACCTCTGCAGACTTAAATGTCCCTGTCTGACAGCTTTGAAGAGAGCAGTGGTTCTCCCAGCATGCAGCTGGAGATCTGAGAACAGGCAGACTGCCTCCTCAAGTGGGTCCCTGACCCCTGACCCCTGAGCAGCCTAACTGGGAGGCACCCCCCAGCAGGGGCACACTGGCACCTCACACGGCAGGGTATTCCAACAGACCTGCAGCTGAGAGTCCTGTCTGTTAGAAGGAAAACTAACAAACAGAAAGGACATCCACACCAAAAACCCATCTGTACATCACCATCATCAAAGACCAAAAGTAGATAAAACCACAAAGATGGGGAAAAAACAGAACAGAAAAACTGGAAACTCTAAAAAGCAGAGCGAGTCTCCTCCTCCAAAGGAATGCAGTTCCTCACCAGCAATGGAACAAAGCTGGATGGAGAATGACTTTGACGAGCTGAGAGAAGAAGGCTTCAGATGATCAAATTACTCTGAGCTACGGGAGGACATTCAAACCAAAGGCAAAGAAGTTGAAAACTTTGAAAAAAATTTAGAAGAATGTATAACTAGAATAACCAATACAGAGAAGTGCTTAAAGGAGCTGATGGAGCTGAAAACCAAGGCTCGAGAACTACGTGAAGAATGCAGAAGCCTCGGGAGCCGATGCGATCAACTGGAAGAAAGGGTATCACTGATGGAAGATCAAATGAATGAAATGAAGCGAGAAGGGAAGTTTAGAGAAAAAAGAATAAAAAGAAATGAGCAAAGCCTCCAAGAAATATGGGACTATGTGAAAAGACCAAATCTACGTCTGATTGGTGTACCTGAAAGTGATGGGGAGAATGGAACCAAGTTGGAAAACACTCTGCAGGATATTATCCAGGAGAACTTCCCCAATCTAGCAAGGCAGGCCAACGTTCAGATTCAGGAAATACAGAGAACGCCACAAAGATACTCCTCGAGAAGAGCAACTCCAAGACACATAATTGTCAGATTCACCAAAATTGAAATGAAGGAAAAAATGTTAAGGGCAGCCAGAGAGAAAGGTCGGGTTACCCTCAAAGGGAAGCCCATCAGACTAACAGCGGATCTCTCGGCAGAAACCCTACAAGCCAGAAGAGAGTGGGGGCCGATATTCAACATTCTTAAAGACAAGAATTTTCAAACCAGAATTTCATATCCAGCCAAACTAAGCTTCATAAGCGAAGGAGAAATAAAATACTTTACAGACAAGCAAATGCTGAGAGATTTTGTCACCACCAGGCCTGCCTTACAAGAGCTCCTGAAGGAAGCACTAAACATGGAAAGGAACAACCGGTACCAGCCGCTGCAAAATCATGCCAAAATGTAAAGACCATCAAGACTAGGAAGAAACTGCATCAACTAACGAGCAAAATAACCAGCTAACATCATAATGACAGGATCAAATTCACACATAACAATATTAACTTTAAATGTAAATGGACTAAATGCTCCAATTAAAAGACACAGACTGGCAAATTGGATAGAGTCAAGACCCATCAGTGTGCTGTATTCAGGAAACCCATCTCACGTGCAGAGACACACATAGGCTCAAAATAAAAGGATGGAGGAAGATCTACCAAGCAAATGGAAAACAAAAAAAGGCAGGGGTTGCAATACTAGTCTCTGATAAAACAGACTGTAAACCAACAAAGATCAAAAGAGACAAAGAAGGCCATTACATAATGGTAAAGGGATCAATTCAACAAGAAGAGCTAACTATCCTAAATATATATGCACCCAATACAGGAGCACCAAGATTCATAAAGCAAGTCCTGAGTGACCTACAAAGAGACTTAGACTCCCACACATTAATAATGGAAGAACTTAACACCCCACTGTCAACATTAGACAGATCAACGAGACAGAAAGTCAACAAGGATACCCAGAAATTGAACTCAGCTCTGCATCAAGCAGACCTAATAGACATCTACAGAACTCTCCACCCCAAATCAACAGAATATACATTTTGTTCAGCACCACACCACACCTATTCCAAAATTGACCACATACTTGGAAGTAAAGCTCTCCTCAGCAAATGTAAAAAAACAGAAATTATAACAAACTATCTCTCAGACCACAGTGCAATCAAACTAGAACTCAGGATTAAGAATCTCACTCAAAACCAATCAACTACATGGAAACTGAACAACCTGCTCCTGAATGACTACAGGGTACATAATGAAATGAAGGCAGAAATAAAGATGTTCTTTGAAACCAACAAGAACAAAGACACAACATACCAGAATCTCTGGGATGCATTCAAAGCAGTGTGTAGAGGGAAATTTATAGCACTAAATGCCCACAAGAGAAAGCAGGAAAGATCCAAAATTGACACCCTAACATCACAATTAAAAGAACTAGAAAAGCAAGAGCAAACACATTCAAAAGCTAGCAGAAGGCAAGAAATAACTAAAGTCAGAGCAGAACTGAAGGAAATAGAGACACAAAAAACCCTTCAAAAAATTAATGAATCGAGGAGCTGGTTTTTTGAAAGGATCAACAAAATTGGTAGACCACTAGCAAGACTAATAAAGAAAAAAAGAGAGAATAATCTAATAGACACAATAAAAAAGATAAAGAGGATATCACCACTGATCCCACAGAAATACAAACTACCATCAAAGAATACTACAAACACCTCTACGCAAATAAACTAGAAAATCTAGAAGAAATGGATAAATTCCTCGACACATACACTCTCCCAAGACTAAACCAGGAAGAAGTTGAATCTCCGAATAGACCAATAACAGGATCTGAAATTCTGGCAATAATTAATAGCTTACCAACCAAAAAGAGTCCAGGACCAGATGGATTCACAGCCGAATTCTACCAGAGGTACAAGGAGGAACTGGTACCATTCCTTCTGAAACTATTCCAATCAATAGAAGAAGAGGGAATCCTCCCTAACTCATTTTATGAGGCCAGCATCATTCTGATACCAAAGCCAGGCAGAGACACAACAAAAAAAGAGAATTTTAGACCAATATCCTTGATGAACATTGATGCAAAAATCCTCAATAAAATACTGGCAAAACGAATCCAGCAGCACATCAAAAAGCTTATCCACCATGATCAAGTGGGCTTCATCCCTGGGATGCAAGGCTGGTTCAATATATGCAAATCAATAAATGTAATCCAGCATATAAACAGAGCCAAAGACAAAAAACACATGATTATCTCAATAGATGCAGAAAAAGCCTTTGACAAAATTCAACAACCCTTCATGCTAAAAACTCTCAATAAATTAGGTATTGATGGGACGTATTTCAAAATAATAAGAGCTATCTATGACAAACCCACAGCCAATATCATACTGAACGGGCAAAAACTGGAAGCATTCCCTTTGAAAACTGGCACAAGACAGGATGCCCTCTCTCACCACTCCTATTCAACATAGTGTTGGAAGTTCTGGCCAGGGCAATTAGGCAGGAGAAGGAAATAAAGAGTATTCAATTAGGAAAAGAGGAAGTCAAATTGTCCCTGTTTGCAGACGACATGATTGTATATCTAGAAAACCCCATTGTCTCAGCCCAAAATCTCCTTAAGCTGATAAGCAACTTCAGCAAAGTTTCAGGATACGAAATCAATGTACAAAAATCACAAGCATTCTTATACACCAGCAACAGACAAACAGAGAGCCAAATCATGAGTGAACTCCCATTCACAATTGCTTCAAGAGAATAAAATACCTAGGAATCCAACTTACAAGGGATGTGAAGGACCTCTTCAAGGAGAACTACAAACCACTGCTCAAGGAAATAAAAGAGGATACAAACAAATGGAAGAACATTCCATGCTCATGGGTAGGAAGAATCAATATCGTGAAAATGGCCATACTGCCCAAGGTAATTTACAGATTCAATGCCATCCTCATCAAGCTACCAATGACTTTCTTCACAGAATTGGAAAAAACTACTTTAAAGTTCATATGGAACCAAAAAAGAGCCCGCATCACCAAGTCAATCCTAAGCCAAAAGAACAAAGCTGGAGGCATCACACTACCTGACTTCAAACTATACTACAAGGCTACAGTAACCAAAACAGCATGGTACTGGTACCAAAACAGAAATATAGATCAATGGAACAGAACAGAGCCCTCAGAAATAACGCTGCATATCTACAACTATCTGATCTTTGACAAACCTGAGAAAAACAAGCAATGGGGAAAGGATTCCCTATTTAATAAATGGTGCTGGGAAAACTGGCTAGCCATATGTAGAAAGCTGAAACTGGATCCCTTCCTTACACCTTATACAAAAATCAATTCAAGATGGATTAAAGACTTAAACGTTAGACCTAAAACCATAAAAACCCTAGAAGAAAACCTAGGCATCACCATTCAGGACATAGGCATGGGCAAGGACTTCATGTCTAAAACACCAAAAGCAATGGCAACAAAAGACAAAATTGACAAATGGGATCTAATTAAACTAAAGAGCTTCTGCACAGCAAAAGAAACTACCATCAGAGTGAACAGGCAACCTACAACATGGGAGAAAATTTTCGCAACCTACTTATCTGACAAAGGGCTAATATCCAGAATCTACAATGAACTCAAACAAATTTACAAGAAAAAAACAAACAACCCCATCAAAAAGTGGGCGAAGGACACGAACAGACACTTCTCAAAAGAAGACATTTATGCAGCCAAAAAACACATGAAAAAATGCTCATCATCACTGGCCATCAGAGAAATGCAAATCAAAACCACAATGAGATACCATCTCACACCAGTTAGAATGGCAATCATTAAAAAGTCAGGAAACAACAGGTGCTGGAGAGGATGTGGAGAAAGAGGAACACTTTTACACTGTTGGTGGGACTGTAAACTAGTTCAACCATTGTGGAAGTCAGTGTGGCGATTCCTCAGGGATCTAGAACTGGAAATACCATTTGACCCAGCCATCTCATTACTGGGTATATACCCAAAGGACTATAAATCATGCTGCTATAAAGACACATGCACATGTATGTTTATTGCGGCATTGTTCACAATAGCAAAGACTTGGAACCAATCCAAATGTCCAACAATGATAGACTGGATTAAGAAAATGTGGCACATATACACCATGGAATACTATGCAGCCATAAAAAATGATGAGTACATGTCCTTTGTAGGGACATGGATGAAACTGGAAAACGTCATTCTCAGTAAACTATCGCAAGAGCAAAAAACCAAACACTGCATATTCTCACTCATAGGTGGGAACTGAACAATGAGATCACATGGACACAGGAAGGGGAATATCACACTCTGGGGACTGTTGTGGGTGGGGGGAGGGGGGAGGGATAGCATTGGGAGATATACCTAATGCTAGATGACGAGTTAGTGGGTGCAGTGCACCAGCATGGCACATGTATACATATGTAACTAACCTGCACAATGTGCACATGTACCCTAAAACTTAAAGTATAATTAAAAAAAAAAAAGAAAAAAAAAACAATCTGATGTTCCTTTAATAATCCATTTAGTCATGATGTATTATCCATTTTTATATATATTTTGTTAAGAATGTTTGCATTTAAGTTCATGAGAAATACTGCCTTGTAATTTTCTTTTATTTTAATGTTCTTGTTTGGTTATTGTATTAGCATTGAGCTAGGTTCATCAAAAAAGGGGTGATGTGTTCCTTTCTTCTCTGTTTTCTGAAACAGTTTGTGAAAAATTCGTATTTTTTGAAATTTGATAGAATTCAAAAGTGATCTAATATATGAGTGCTTTTGATAGAAAAAGTGTGATAACAAATTTAATTTATTTAACAGATACATAGCTAATCAGTTTTTATATTCTGTGTGTTAATTTTGGTAATTTTTATCTTTCAATGTATTTTTCAACTTTAAGTTGTTAAATATTAGATATAAAGTTGTTCATAGCATTCCCTTATACTTTTAATGTCTGATTTATTTCTAGTGATCATCCTTTTTGTTACCGACCCTGGAAATTTGTGTTTCCCCTCTTCTGTTTTTAATTAACATAGTTAGTAATTCATCAATTTTCTTAATCTTTTAAAGCAAACAACTTCTTGTTTTATTTATTATCTTCAATGTTTGTTCAATTTCTGTTCACTGTTGCCCTTACTTCTACTTTCATGGGTTTTATTTACTTAGATTTTTTCTTATATTTTTAAGTTTAGTGCATTGAATTTTGGCACTTTATTTTCTAATATAAACTTTTAAGGCAATACATTTTCCTCTAAGCATTGCTTTGGCTGCATCCCATAAAATTTAATAGGTTGTATTTTCATTGTCAATTATTTTTAAATATTTCTCATTTCCCATGGTGATTTTTTCCTTTTGATGAGTAGGTTATTTAGAAGTACATGATTTATTCCCAGATATATGAGGATTTTCCAGATGTATTTGTCATTTTTTTTCCAATTTAAATTTCATATTGTCAGAGAAAAAACTCTGTTTTAAATCTTTTGAAATATATAGAGATGTGTATTATAGTACCGCTAGTTCTATCTTGGTGAATGTTCCAGATGCACTAAAAAAAATGTGTATTATAAAGTTGTTGGGTGTCACATTCTGTAAATGTCAACTAGGCCAAGTTGGTTAATATTGTTCTTAAAATCTACTTACTCTATCAATTACTGAGGAAGAAGTATTGGAATCTCCAGCCATAATTGTGAATTTATCTATTTCTCTTTTTAGTTCCTTAAGTTTCTCCTTTGTGTTTGGAAACTTTGTTTTTGTGTCAACATATTGTTAGTATTGCTATTCTTCTTTTTAAATTAACCATTTATCATCAAAAAATGACCTTCTTAATACAAGTAATAGCCTTTTCTCTAAATCTCTGTGTCTAATATTAATAGAGCCATGCTAGATTTCTTATGCTTAGAGTAAGCATAGTATAAAGGAAAAGAAGAGTGTTTTTCTTGTAGTAGCATATAGTTACATTTTGCTCTGTTACCAAGTCTCACTATCTATGCCTTTTAATTGGATTAAAGTTTGGGAAAGCTTAAATGGCTGTAACTTAAAAGACAGATCATTAAAGAGGAACTTCACAGGGAAGTAACCCAAGCAATCTACGTAGATGTTCCCTGGAGTTTTTGGCAGAATTCTAAGACAGGCATGCACATGGTATCACTTTACAAGACCTTGGAGGGGGGAAAGAAAGCTACAAGAGAGAATGTGAACTGAATGACAATTCCAGAGGATATATAGCACTGGGAGTCATAGGAGATTTATTCAGCCAGGACAGAGAAACCCCTCTAAATATTCCAGGAATTCAGTTGAGACCCCATACAGGCCACATCTTCGAAGCAGTATATTTCAGTCTCGGAAAAGGGACAACTTCTCTCCCACTCTAACAAAGCCTAAAAACAAATCCTAACATGATCAAACTGATTTCCCAATAATTATCTATAAATAAAACTCAACACTCTTTAGACCAAGATGGCAAAATATATTCTCAACTATGTAGCATTCATAATATTCAGCACACAGTTAAAAAAATCACTAGATATGCAAAGAAAGAATATTTTACCTTTATCCAGAAAAATAAATAAATAAAACTTTTCTGTAGAAATCGACTCTGAAATGACACAGTTATTGAACTTAGGACACAAGGACTTTATAGAAGCCATTATAAATATGTTCAAGGATTTAAAATAAACGTTTAATATAATGAGCGAATGAGTGGGAAATCTCAGCCAAGTAATAAAACCTATTTAAAAAAATAAAATAAAAATTCTAGAATAGAAAAAAATGTAATCTGAAATGAAAATTTCACTGGATGCAATTAATAGCATATTGAACAATGTGGGAGAAGGCCAGTAAATTTGAAGATAGATCAGTAGAAACTATCCCACCTGAAGCAGTAAGAAAGAAAATACCAATAAATTAGTAGAGACTCAGAGACCTAAGTAATTCAATCAAATGGTTTAACTGGGATGTCAGAAAGTGAGGAAAATTGGGAGAGAACAAATTACTTGGAAAAAAATGACTAAAACATTGCTGAACTTTATGAACAATATCAACACGGTTGACACTGAAACTCAACAAATCATAAACAGGAGAAACATAAAGATATATGTAGACACATTACAGCCAAATTGTTGAAAATATTTTTAACACACAAAAAATCATAAAAGCAGCCATAGATAAAAATCATTTAACATACAAGAAAAAAGCAATATGAGTACTGCTAATTTCTAGTCAGAAACAATGCAAGTTATAACACAATGGAATGCCATATTTTAAATACTGAAGTAAAAATAAGTCAACCTAGAATCCTATATCCAGTAAAACTATCCTTGAAAAATGTGGTCAAAATGAAGACATTTTCATCAGGCTTCCCTTTTGCCCGCAAAGTAATTGGCTGAAGGGAAATAACAGCAGATGTACACTTAGTCCACATGACAGAAGGAAGAGAGGGAAAAAAATGTCAATATAAAAGACATTTTCAATTTCAGCACTTTGGGAGGCTGAGGTGGGAGGTTCACTTGTGGCCAGGATTTTGAGAGCAGACTGGGCAACATAGTGAGACCCCATCCCTAGAAAAAGTTAAAAAAAATTAGCCAGGCATGGTGGCACGTGGCTGTAGTCCCAGCTATTTGGGAGGCTGAGGTGGGAGGATTGCTTGAGCCCAGGAATCTGAGGCTACTGTGAGCCATGATCACACCACTGCACTCCAGCCTGGGAGACTGCACCCCAGCCTGGGTGACCCTGCCTCAAAAAGATAAATTTTATTTAAAAAATGCATTTTTCTTCTTTTGTATCTTCTTTATAACATATCTGACTGCTTACACTAAAATGATAACAATTTATTGGGCATATAACATATAAAGTAAGATACACAACAATAATATAATGGAGATGTGGATAGAAATGTACTATTGGAATGTTCTTCATTATACATGAAGTAGCATGGTTTTATTTCATGGAGCACTGAAACAAGTTGAGAATATGTAATATAATTCCTAGATCAGCTTCTACAATAATAACCCAAAGAAGCATGGCTAAAAAGACCATGGAAGAAACAAGATGAATATTAAGTATACACAATTAAACCAAAGAAGACAGGAAATAAGAAAAAGGGGGAACAAAAAGCAGAAGGCACATTTAGAAGAAGAATAACAATTTAATAAAAGTGGCCTTTTGGGGGTTTCAACCACATGCCTGTGATGTTTATTAAGAACCAATTACTCTTGGGCAGAAACTGAGTAAATGGAGATCTCACCTCCAATGTATGAAAACAGATGCTTTGTAAATTTCTTCCAGTTTTTTAGTTGTTTATAGTGGGAGAGTAAGTCTAATACCCTATACTCTGTCAAGGTCAGACCTGGACATTAGCACATGATTTGCACTTAATAGATGTCTTTGCTAATCCTCTTTCACTATGTTTACTTATATTTTATTTCTGGAAAAATATAGCACTTTGGCCCTTTAAGTTCTGTTAGTATTGTAGTATATTTCTCAATGTATTTCTTATTTTTATCATCCAACATTGTTTTGGGGCCAACTTTATTTCTTTGCATTACAGTGTAATATTCCACCACCTATGTAATCTGCACTCCACTTATCCTTTTTACTTGCTCGTTAGATGCCAAGCAACTCTTATGTTGACGCAAACAACACTGCAGAGGAAATTGTGAAATATATCCCTGGGGTCTATGAAAGTTGCACACTTTCTTTAATTGGATTTAATCGGTTAACATGACAGTTTTTAGGATGACTGTTTTTTGATGAAAACAGTAGAGAACGTGTAAACCAAAGCCAGGGAGATGCGTGGAGAAGGTAATTAGTGGGAAAAGCCTTTGCTGTATGTCTGTCCACTACTATCACAATCTTCCAGTGACGCAATAGGTACATACAGGGGCCTCCCCTAAAATCAGAGCCCATCTGCGACCCTGGTTTTTCCCAGTGCCTGTGTGGCGCAGGGAGGCCTCATGTTGCTGATGAAAGGGAGACGTGTGAAAGAGAAAGGATCTTCTCTTGTCATTGCTAAGCCTGCTCTGCCTTTTTTTTCTGAGCATTTTTTCATGACTCCAAGTCTGTACCAGACTTTCCCATACATATGACACGACATATCTGCCTCTGTGGCTCCAGTCTGAAATTTTCTTTCACTTAAGAATCCTTTAAACTATTTCAGTCATATTTTGCAGGAAGCAGTCTCTGTCAGTAACAAATATCCAACTCCATCACCTCCACACTCTTATTCTCCTTGGAGAAGGAAGCCCTCTGTGGCCATGTCCCCAGATGCCCACTGGATGGTGGCTGTCTTGATGGATGAAGGAACAATCTCAAAAGACTTGAATGCCACAGCCAGTAGCACTTACCAAATGCCAGGCATGTTCCAAGCAGGTCCATGAATTATGTTGGGTAGACAACGTGGCACCTAATTACCTGTGTCGTGATCCTGCATGTTATACTTACTAGCTGTGTGAGCCTGAGCAAGCTGCTTAACCTCTTTGTGCCTCACTCTTCTCATAGGTAACATTGTGATAATCATCCTTATCTCTTAGGGTTTTTCCAGGACAGTGCAAGCCTTTGTAAAGGGCTTAAAATCTGTAAAGCATCCAGTCACATACATTATGATGTGGATAACTGGGGAAATGTATTATTTTCTTTGGAAAGGAGAACAAATACTGTTATCATAAGTATTTTTGTTAATTTTTTTTGGCTGGAAAATTGGCAATGCAATTTTAAGGTTAGCTTAGATTCACTGGTAAGAATTAGTAGAAATTTTTTAGAAAAATAGTAATGGTTTCTGGTTCATTGAGGAGCTTGCTAGTTGTTACTCTATCTTAACAACATGTAAAAAGCTAAACAAACTGGAAAATAAACAGCTCTTCTTAGATCCCAAAGGGAAGTGAGTTCACAGGACAAATCACTGACCCCAAAATTAGAGACAGATAGGCAAATACAGAGAATCACAACTTACTAGAATAGAAATTCATGAGCAGAACTTCTGAAGGAATCGGCGCCAAAGTCGGGAAATCTGAACTGTAATTGATGACTTACTGGAGTCTCAGTGTGGATAAACCTGAGAGTTAAAAACTCTAGGTGGACTAGTCATTGGGTATCCCTCACAATTAAGTGAGTTTTACCCCCTGGAGCTGGACCAGGTTCCCACACTGAATACTGGAGACAAATCCCCTCATGCTTCTGGTAGAAGGAGGTGAAAAAACATCTAAGAGTGCATCAGAGCATTCTGTTCTTCTTAACAAGGTCTGCCCTTAGGAGAAACTATTCAACCAGAGCCTAACCTGCTAGGGTTTTATCAGAACTTATCTCACCTGGAAGAAAGGAAATACCCAACTCCACACCCTTGCAGCCATCCTGTCCCATCTAAGTGGCAGTGGGGTGGGGAGATTGAGAAGCACTTGAGAAGTTCACAGTCCAGAAGCAGAGGCTCATTAGAAGACTGAGACCCAATCACAGGTCTAGAGAATGCACCCCTTCTCCCTGCACCTTACTACCACTTTACTAAAGGCCTATTTACAGCATTTCCTTTTATCCAGTACATATTGACCAGCTATCAAGAGAAAAGTACAAGGCATACTAAAAAGCAAAACAGTGCAGATTGAAGAGACACAGCAAGTGTCAAAAGGAGACTCAGATATGATAGAAATGTTGGAATTATCACATCAGGAATTGAAAACAACTATGATTAATATGCTAAGGGCTCTAATGTATAAAGTAGACACCATGCAAGAACAGACAGGCAATGTAAGCAGAGAAATGGAAATTCTAAGAAAAAAAAAACAAAAAGAAATGCTGGAGATAAAAAACACTATAACAGAAATGAATCACGCCTTTGATGGGCTTGTAGTAAATTGGACATGGCTGAAGAAAGAATCTCTGAGCTTGAAAGGTATCTCAATAGAAACCTCCAAAATTGAAAAACAGGGAGAAAAAGAAAAAAAAATGGGGGGGAAGCAGAGAGTAATATCTGAGAACTATAGGACAAATATAAAAGGTATAACATACACATATGGGAATACCAGACAGAGAAAAGAGGAGAAAGGTACAGAAGAAATATTTAAAACAATAATGCCCCAAAATTTCCTCTCAAATTAATGTCACACACCAAACCACAGATCTAGGAAGCTCAGAGAACACCAATCAGGATAAATGTTAAAGAAATTACACCTAGGCATATAATTCAAAATACAGAAAATCAAACATAAAGAAAAATTCCCCAAAGAAGCCATAGGGTAAAACACCTTACCTATAGAGAAGGAAAAATAAGAATTATCTCTGACTTCTCCTCTTAAACTATGCCAGCAAGAAGAGAGTGAACTGAAATATTTAAAGTGTTAAGAGAAAAAAAAAATCTTAAAATTCTGTACCCTGCAAAATTGCTTTTCAAAAGTGAAGGAGAAATAGACTTTTCATACAAACCAAAATGTAGGGATTCTTTTATTTATTTATTTATTTTTGCCAGCAGACCTGCCTTGCAAGAAATGTTAAAAGAAGTGCTTTAGAGAGCAGGAAAATTCTATAGGTCAGACACTTGGATCTACATAAAAAAAGGAAGAAACCAAAGGAGAAATAAGTGAAGGTAAAGTAAAAACTTTTATTTTTCTTACAACAAATACATTTATTCAAAATAAAAATAGCAAAAATGTATTTGATTATGCATGTGTTTTTGTATACATGCATACATAATCAATATAGTCATGTGTATACAGACACATATAATCAATATAGTTATGTGTCTCTTAACAATGAGGATACTTTTTGAGAAATGAGTCAGTAGGTGATTTTGTCATTGTGTGAACATCATAGTGTGTACTTATACAAATCTAGATAGTATAGCCTACTGTACACCTAGGCTATTTATTATAGCTTATTGCTTCTAACCTACAATTCTGTACAGCAATACAGTATTATAATATTATGGTTGACCAAAACATAAGGCATGACATTGTGTGTGTATGTGTGTGTGTGTATGTATACATGTATATATTTATATGAAATAAATGAAAACAATGACATAAGGGATGGGAAGGAAGAATTAGGAGTATTTTGTTATTAAAGTATTCACATTATCCATGAAGCAGTATAGCAGTATAGTTACACTACAGTTATTATAGTTATTTAAAAGTGGACTTGGATTAGTTGTAAAGATATATTGCAAACTCTATGGCAAAAACTATAAAAAGAAAAAGAAATATAACTGATACACTAAGAAAAGAGGGAAAATGAACTTATATAAGTTTTTCCGTTAAAATCACAAATGGCATAAAAAGACTGGGAGATAACAAGAACAAAGGGAAAGAGCAATGATTGGTAAACAGCAATGAATTTTGCAGACATTAATTAAACTACATCAATAATCACTTTGAATGCCAATGGTTAAAATATTCTAATTAAAACAGACACATTGCCAGAGTGGATCAAAAAATGAAATCCAACTATAGGTTTTCCAGCAGAAACCCACTTTAAATACAAAGACACATCTAGATTAAAAGTAAATGGATGGAGAAAGACATACCATGCTAACACTAATCAAAAGAAAGTGGGAGTAGCTATATTAATTTTAGATAGAGCAAATAAAGCTATCAGGAATAAAGAATGGCATTGCATAATGATGAAGGAGTCAATTCTCCAAGAAGGCATAACAAGCCTTAGTAAGGTTGTGCCTAACAGGGCATCAAAATATATGAGCTAAAAATGGGTAGAACTGAAAAGAAGAAAAAATGAATCCAATATTATACTTAGAGACTTCAACACTCTTCTATCATGAACGAACAGACCTAGCAAACAGAAAATTAGTAAGAACACAGTTGAGCTCAACACCACCATTAATCAACTGTATATAATTAATATCTATAGACAGCTTCATTTAGCAACCTCAGGATATACATTCTTCTCAAGCTCATATGGAAAATTAACCAAGATATATCACATTCTGGGCCATAAAATACCCCTTAGCAAATTTAAGAAAATAGAAATCACACATTGTCTACTCTCAGACCACAATGCAATTAAACTACAAATCAATAGGAAGATAGGTGGAAAGCCCCCAAATACTTGGAGATTAAACAATACACTTCCCAATAACACATGGTCAAAAAATAAATATCAAGAGAAATTTAAAAATATTTTGAGATAAATGAAAATGAAAACACAACTTATAAAATTTGTGAGATGCAGCAAAAGCAGTGCTTACAGGGGAATTTATAGCATTAAATGCATATATCAGAATTAGAAAAAAAGAAAGAACCAAAATTAATCATCTAGGCTTCCATTAGAGAAAATTAGAAAAAGAAGAACAAATTAAGTCTGGAATAAGGAGAAAAAAAATGAAAATTAGAAGAGAAATCAATGAAATTGAACTCAAGAAAAAAAATAGAGAAAATTTATGAAACCAAAAGTATGTTTTTAGAAAATATAAGTAAAATTAAAAACCTGTGCCCCAGCTAACCAAGGAAAGACAAGAAACAAATTACTAATATTAGAAATGAAAGGAGGCATCACTATCAATCCCATGGACATTCAAAGCATAATAAAGAATGATTATAAGCAATTCTATGTCCACAAATTGGTAACTTAGATTAAGAACCTATTATTTGAAAGATAAAATGTGCTAAAACTCATATAAGGAGAAATTGACCATTTTAATAGGCTTATATTTATTAGCAAAATTGAATCAATATTTAATAACTAAAAACAGAAAGCACCAGCTCTAGATGGCTTTACTGGTGAATTCTATCAAATATTTAAGGGAAAAATAATACCAATTCTGTAGACTCTGTTTCAAAAGTAGAAGCCCAGGAAATATTGTCTAACTCATTCTGAGCAGCCCACATTACATTCATGCTAAAACCAGACAAAAAGACATGACAATAAAAGTAAACTACAAACCAAAATTCTCATGGACATAGATGCAAAAATCCTCAGCAAATTATTAAAAAATTGAATCCAATAATGTATGAAAATAAGTATGGACCACAGCTGACTGGGATTTATCCCTGGTATGCAAAAACAGTTCAATATTGGAAAATCAATTACCGTAATCTACCACATCAGCAAGCTAAAGAAGAAAACTCACAAGACCATATCAATAGATGCATACAAAGCATTTGATCAAATCTAACACCACTTATGATAAAAACTATCAGTAAACCAGAAATAGATGGAAACCTCATAAAGAATTTTCACGAAAACTGACAGCTAATGTCATAGTTAATGGAGAGAAACTCAAAGCTTTCCCACTAAGATTAGGAACAAAGCAAGAATGTTGCCTCTCACCATTATTTTCAACATCATACTGGAAGTCCTACCTGATGCAATAAGACAAGAAAAGGAAATAAAATATACACATGATGAGAAGGATGAAATGAAATTGTCTTTTTCACAGTGACATGATTGCCTATCTAGAAAATAAAAAGAAGAAAAGTACTCCTGGTACTAATAAATAATTATACCAAGGTTGCAGGATAAAGGTTAATACACAAAAGTCTATTGCTTTTCTAGGCAGCAGCAATGAACAAGCAGAATTTGAAAATAAAAACAAAATACCATTTATATTAATACCCCCAAAAATGAAATACATAGATATAATAAACCTAACAAAATATGTACAAAATCTATATGAAGAAAACTATAAAACTCTGTTGAACTAAATCAAGGAAGGACTAAATAAACAAAGAGGTATTCATATTCATGGATAGAAAGATTTAATATTGTGAAGATGTCACCCATTCCCAACTTGATCTATAGACTCAGCACAATCCTAATCAAAATCCCAGAAGGTTATTTTGTAGATATTGACCAACTGATTCTCCGATTTACCGGGAGAGGTAAAAGGCCCACAATAGCCAACATAATATTGAAAAAGAAGAACAAAGTTGTGTCACTGACTTCTAGACTTATTGTAAAGCTACAATAATCAAGATGATGTGGTATTGTCAAAAAATAGACAAGGCAATGGAACAGAATAAAAACCCCAGAAATAGACCTATAAGAATATAGTCAGGGCCAGGCACGGTGACTCACGGCTGTAATCCCAGCACTTTGGGAAGCCGAGGCAGACGGATCACAAGGTCAAAAGATGGAGACCTTCCTGGCCAACATGCTGAAACCCCATCTCTACTAAAAATACAAAAATTAGCTGGGCATCGTGGCGGGCGCCTGTAGTCCCAGCTACTTAGGAGGCTGACGCAGGAGAATCGCTTGAACCTGGGAGGTGGAGGTTGCAGTGAGCCAAGATTGCACCACTGCACTCCAGCCTGATGACAGAGCGAGACTCCGCCAAAAAACAAACAAACAAACAAACAGACAAACAAAAAAAACATGGTCCAATGGTCTTTGATAAAGTACCAAAGACCATAAAATAGTAATAAATAATCTTTTCACAAATGATGCCAAGACAACAGAACATCCACATGACCAAAAAATAAAATAAAATAAAATAAAATCTAGACGCAGATCTTACATTCTTCCCCCAAATAAATTTGAAACCACTAAACTCTTAGAAGATACCACAGGAGAAAATCGAAATGACCTAGGGTTTGATGGTAACCCTTTAGATATAATGTCAAAGGGATGATCCATGAAAGAACTAATTGATAAGCTGGACTTCACTAAAATTAAAATTTTCTGTTTTGCGAAAGACAGTGTCAAGAGAATTAAATGACAAGTCACAGGCTGTAAGAAAATATTTGCAAAAGACATATCTGATAGAGGATTGTTATCCAAAATATACGAAGAACTCTTAAAACTCAATGAAAGAAAACAATGATCCAGTTGAAAAAAATGCGCCAAAGACCTTAACAGACACCTCACCAAAGAAGATATACAGATAGCAAACAGTCTATAAAAAGGTGCTCTGTTCCATATGTCATTAGGGAAATGCAAATTGGAGCAGCAATTACATACCTCTATATACCTATTCGAATGGCTAAAATGGGTAACACTGACAACACCAAATGCTGGTAAGAACATGAAGCAACAGAAAATCTCACTCATTGCTGGTGGGAATGCAAAATGAAACAGCCAATTTGGAAGATAGTTTGGGATTTTCTTACAAAACTAAACACACTCTTACCATACCATCCTGCAATCTCACTCCCTGGTATTTACCTAAAGGACTCAAAAACTTATGTCCGAAAAAAAAAAACCTGCACATGGATATGTATAGCAGCTTTATTAATAATTGCCAAAACTTAAAAGCAACCAATATGTTCTTGAGTAGGTGAATGGATAAATAAACTAAAAGTCTGGTACATCTTGACTTTGGAATATCATTCAAGGCTAAAAAGAAATGAGCTACTAAGCCATAAAAAAGATACATAGAAAACTTAAATGCATATCATTAAGTAAAATAAGCCAATCTGATAAGGCTACCTACTGTGTAATTTCAACTCTTTGACATTCTGGAAAAGGCAAAATGATGGAGACAGTAAAAAGATCAGTAGTGTCCAGTGGAAGAATGGAGGGAGGCAGGCGAACAGACGAAGCACAAAGGATATTTAGGGGAGTGAAATAATTCTGTACAATACTACGATGTTGCATAATCATTAGGCATTTCCCTAAATCTATAGAACACGCAATACCAAGAGTGAACCCTCATGTAAAATATGGACTCTGGGTGGTGACGATGTGTTAATGTAGGTTTATCAATTGTAACAAATGCATGCACCACCACAGTGTGGGCTGTTGGTAATGGGAGGCTGTGCATGTGTGTGGGAAGGGGGGTGCATGGGAAATCTCTGTGCCTTCTGCTCAATTGTCTGTGAATCCAAAGCTACTCTGAAAAATGAAGTTTATTTTGAAAAAAAAAGAATAATGATGAAGTGGGCTTTCAAATACCACATATTAAACTGTACTTTAAAGCAAGTATAATTAAAGCAGTGTGGTGTCAGGGGAAAAAAATGTAGACAAATCAGTTAAAAAGAAGAAAATCTCGAAAGGATCCCAACATTGTGACAGTGTCGTGATAGGTGCCTATTGAATATTTATGTAATAAATGAATACAGCTTAGTACAACGTTAAAAGTATCATTTCAAGACAGTAGGTAACAGAAAATTACTCTACAGGTAGGTCTGGGTCAAATTGTAATCATTTGATTTTTAATAATGGTTAAATTATTCTCTCACCCTGTACTATCGCCCAAATACACACACACATACACAGATGGATGAGAAAGTTATAAAATGACTTAAAAATATCAATCTCTTCGTGTTGATTAAATGTTCATGTTAAATCTAAAAACAAAGGGAGTCATCAAAATCAAAAAGAGAAAAAGCTTAAAAGATTTGTCTACATAAAAATAAATACATAATGAATGTCAAATTGCTAAAAAAAATTCACTATGTTTGACAAGTTGATTTTCTTGATAAGTCATAGAATTTAATATGGAAATATCAGTGATTTTGGGGAAAAAACCTGACTAAAGGAATAAATAAGCCACACTCCAAAGAAGCAGTCTACTTGGCCTTGGCATCACAGCTTATGTCTAATCCCCTTTGACTACAGTGCAGGAGTGTGTGATTAAACTGAGCAGGAACTAATGTGGGCTTCACGAGTGGCCGCCACTGTATTCATTCAACTGCTGGGTGGAAGAGCGGCTTCCCTCTTCCTTCCTCAGAAGACCAGAGATGATGATTTAAGAAATAAAAGTTGGAAATGTCTTATTTCAAGTCAGATTACAATATTAAATGTTAGAAAGCACTGAGATCCAGTTTTTAATGGAAATATCATCTATTGCCATTATTTGCCAAATTAAAAACCCATAAAAAGTCATGGCTGGGCGCGGTGGCTCATGCCTGTAATCCCAGCACTTTGGGAGGCCCAGGTGGGTGGATCACCTGAGGATGGGAGTTTGAGACCATCCTAACCAACGTGGCAAAACCCCATCTCTACTAAAAATATAAAAATTAGCTGAGCGTGCTGGCGGTGCCTGTAATCCCAGCTACTTGGGAGACTGATGCAGGAGAATCGCTTGAATTCTGGAGGCGGAGGTTGCAGTGAGCTGAGATCGTGCCATTGCACTCTGGCCTGGGCAACAGAGCGAGACTCTGTCTAAAAATTAAAAAAAAGTCATGATCTTTGAGGAAAATTAGAGAAAAAGATAAGCTAATGTAGAACAATTTACTAAAATAATTCACAAAAAAATAACAATTTAGAAATCACTAATGACAACACCAAAGCATATAAAATTATAGTTTCCCAGGAAATACATATAGATGTCTAGATATCGCTATATGTATATGCATACTTACATACATAATACATATATGTGTATATCAATATATGTATATTTCTTTTTTAAATGTGATATTCCAAGCTATTTACTGTTTTGTAACTTTTTCAATTCATATATTATAACCATTTTCTATTTAAAAAGAATTCTACTCCTCTGCATTTTAAATGCCAAATAATACTCCACTGTTTGTGCAGACCATAATTTTTTATTACCCAATCATTATTGGGTAGTTAGATCACTTCCAATTTTTTATATTTTATACAACACTGAGCTGCCTGTGGTTTTGCTCAACATTCATGAACACACATGAAATTTTCCTAGGATAAATTCTTTTTTAAGCCCTTAATATATGTTGCGAAATTACCTTCTGAAACCTTCTACAATAGACTCTCACCTGAAGTGGGAGGGATATTTTTAAAGTCAGTACCTATAATACAAAATGCTTGTCATCAAAATTGCCCTGGCACATCTTTTAAGAAAATAGTGTTGGAGATTGACATTCAGTAATTCATTTGTTCATGCAACAACCCAAACACTGTTTATTGAGTAACTAGTCTGTGTCAGGCATAGTGCCAGGAGATGGAGATGGGACAGACACCGAACTAGACCAATATATTCACTGTAAAAAGCTATTCTGTTGGAGAGAAATAATGAAAATTAAGCCTAACAATCACAAAATTTCTAAAACATTAGAAGATGATAAGTAATATAGAAAAAAAAAGACTAGGCAGGTCTAAAAGAGAAGTATGTTGGGAGGAGGGTGCCATAGAGGTTTAGATGGTCAAAGGAAGCTCCATTGAGAAGAGGTGACTTGAAGAAAGTGAGAATTGAGCTATGCAACTAGCTGGTGGAAGGGCATTCCCAGAAGAGGAAACACCATGTATGAATGCCCTGAGAAGGAGGCACAATTGGCTTGCTGAAGGAACAACAAGGAGGTCGGTGTGTCCAAAGACCAGTGTGTGGCAGGAAGAGTGAAGGATAGGAGGAGACCAGAGAGGTGAGCTAGGCAGGGCATTGGGTGGATATGGACTTTTTCCCAGAAAGGAATGGAAATTGTGGAGCATGTTTAGCAGAGGCATGACATGAGTGACTCTTGTTTTAAAGGATCTCTCTGGCTGCTCCTTAGAAAACAGATTGTAGGGCACAAGGTGGAGGTGGGTAGCAAGGAGAGCCATCTTTGCAGTTCTTATGCTAGGAGCTGTTAGGCTTTAGGGGACATCTGGTATGAGAATGGGTCCTTCAACATGAGTCTCAGGTCCAGCCCTTGGGATGGTCACACCACACAGACCCAGTGAAGAAACAGCTCTGGGGAGAAAGCAGTAGGATCTCCCCTCAGGTGCTCACTCCTGAGCACACACACATGGAGGGAAACGATGGGTGGTAAGGCAGGCTTTAGGTACATCTTCCTTCCTTCTGCCCTTCCTTCCTTCTTTCCTTTTCTCTTCCCTTTCTTCTTTCCTCTCTCCCTTCCTTTCTTTCTTCTCCCCTCTCTTCTCTCCTTCCTTCCTTCTTCCCTCCTGTATTAGCCTGTTTTCACACTGCTACAAAGAGCTTCCCAAGACCGGGTAATTTATAAAGGAAAGAGGCTTAGTCGACTCACAGTTCCGCATGGCTGGAGAGACCTCAGGAAACTTACAATCATGGCGGAAGGTGAAGGGGAAGCAAACACCTTCATATGGCTGCAAGAGAGAGAAGTGCAAGCAGGGGAAATGCCAGATGCTCACAAAACTGTCGGATCTCCTGAGAATTCACTGTCACAAGAACAGCACGGGGGAAACTGCTCTCATGATCCAATCACCTCCTTCCCTCCACATGTGGAGATTACAATTTGAGATGAGATTTGGGTGGGGACACAGAGCCAAACCATATCATCTCCCTTTCTTCCTTCCTTCTTCAATCCCTTCCTTCCTTCTTTCCTCTCTTCTTCTCTTGCTCCCTCTCTTCCTTCCTTTTTTCTTTCCTCCCTTCCTCCCTCTCTCCTTTTCTTTCCCTTTCCTCCTTCCCTCCCTTCCTTCCTCTCTTCTTCTTTCTTTCCCTTCCCTTCCTTCCTTGGTACCTCCATTCCTCCTTCCTACCTCCCTCTCTCTTTCTTTCTTTCCCCTTTTTGGGGGAGGGGTGTGGTGGACAAATGCAGAGTTAAAATTATGTAAATTAAATTTGTCAAATATATCACTCTACTGTAGCAAATTTCATTACTGCTCGTACCTCCTTACACTTACCCCAGCCAGAGTAGAATGTTGTTGTTATTGTTGTTTTAATCTTTAGATGTGTTACTGACAATGCTATAGGCATTGCTTTGTTTGCTAGTGCAAAAGAACATTTTTTCCCAGCTTCTTGGCTGTCCATGTTTCTGTCCTGAGTTCCATGCCTGCACTTTGCAGGCATGGAAACCTAGTTCCACACATTGCCTGGTGCCCTGTCCAGGGCTGCAAGGTGCACTGTGTCTCCTCTGCCCAGCAAGCCACAAGCCCCTCCAGGGTGAGATGAGAGCCTTCCCTTCCCTTGCTCCTCCCTTCAACACCGGGAGCTGGAGCTGGACAGCCCCACAGGCACTCAGTAAGCACACACCATGTAGATAAGTTAACATGTACCTTTGAAAAGGTGGATCACGGGGATTTTGTAATGATGCAGCAGCGAGGATCCTTTGAGGATGGAACTTGGGATCTTTCAAGTTCTCAGTAGGGCTGAGATCCTTCCTGGACTATAGTTGTATCCTGCAGAGGTGTAGGAGATGAGCCAGTGAGGTGCCATTCTGGAGAGGTTCCTTGTCGGCTGTTCGTGAACACAATTGCTCTTTCATAGCTATCAGTCCCTGAGCAGCCACCCTTCACCAGGTTTGGGGCCAAGTGCCTTACACTTGTTACCTTATGCAATTCTCACCCTAAGCCTGTGATACCGCAATTTTTATAATTTATCATCTACAGGTGTGAAAACCAAGATGGAACATTTTAGGGACTCCCAGCTAGTAAGTGGAGGCTTCCTTTCCTGCCCCTTTTTTATTCCATTATGGACAGAGCTGACTGTATCTCTGCATTCACTGCAAGTCTGCGTTGCTCCCTCTATCTTTGATCCACTTCTTTCTCCTGAAGGGCACTGAAATACTGGCTGTTTATGGCTCCTGAAACTTGGGATGGGAGGACCCAGAGAGCTCTTTTCACCAAGAGTGTGACCTCAGCAGCTTTCATTCCTTCCTGGCCCCAGCTGGCTCTGGGCTGAGCCCGCTTCACCAGGGAGCACCATGTGGAGATGAGTCTCAACCTGGAGTCTGCCATTTGTTTCCAGTCCTTCACTGCCATTCCAAAGAGAGGAATGACTGCCCGACCCTCCATCTGGGGCAGACTCAGCCCAAAACAGAGGCTGTTGGCCCCTTTCCCCACCTCTCAGCTCCTTAGCACTTTGAATCCAATCCTACTCTTTGGAACTTAGCTGATAAATACAAGGCTGCCTTTTCCAAAAATGTTTCTGAATAGACAAACTAGAAACTTTATAATTTGGAAATAGTATTCAAATGGCTCTAAAGACACATCTAGGGCTATGTTCTATTCTTGGGGAAATTCTAGAGATACGTGGTTGGATGGATGGATGGATGAATGAGTGGGTGGATGAGTAGGTGTGAGTGGATGAATAGATGGGTGGATGGATGCATGCACAGATGAATGGATGGATGAATTGATGGGTGAGTGGAAGACAAATGAATAGATGGATGGGTGAAATGGATGGATGGATGGATGGATGGATGGATGGATGGATGGATGGATGGATGGATGCATGCACAGATGAATGGATGGATGAATTGATGGGTGAGTGGAAGATAAATGAATAGATGGATGGGTGAAATGGATGGATGGATGGATGGATGGATGGATGGATGGATGGATAAATGAATGGATGGATGTGTGAATGGATAAATGGATAGATCAATGAGTGGATAGATGAATGGATGAGTGGATGAATGAATAAATGGGTGGATGATTGGATGGATTAATGGACAAGTGGGTGGATTAATGGATGGATGGATGGATACGTAGATGGATGGATGGGTGAATAGATGGGTGGGTGGATGGATGGATGGATAGATGGATGAGAGAATGGGTGGATAGGTGGAGAGATGGATGGACAGATTGATTTCTCTCACTGAACAAGTACCAACATGGGCAAAAGCAAAGCAAGAGACACCAAAGCATGTTTTATTTTGGGAGAAAGGAAAGTCCTTGGAAACACAAGTCCAGGCCTGCAAAATCCTTGGGCTGCTTCACCATTCTGGGAGCAGCAACATGTCCTTCAGCTGTCTTATATTCCCTTCTCCAGCAAAGACATAAGGACACAATAAATACTTAAACTGCAGCAAGAAAATTTCAAGTTATTCTTTTAAAAAAAACTTTATGAAAGAGCCATTTGATAATAGTAGACATCAGCCCCTAAGTAGAAAGAAATCTATTTTTCAGCATTTAATTCATACAAAATCTTCCATTTTCAATAAGCATTAATTTAACACAGACAAAATGGCTATAGGGTGACAGAATCTCATCTCCATTTGTAGAAGATTTTTAAACAAAAAGCCACGTTTATATTTTTTTGAATTCCAGGGACCTGAAGGCAGGTAAGTTGTTGGGATAACCCCTGCAATCTGCCCCAACTTTCTAGTGTTATAGAAGAAACAATATTGAGGAAAGTCCTAGGTTTCCTTTTCTATTTTTTTTAGTCTTGCAACATTAACTAACAAGAATTTTCTTCCAAAATTGCAGAAATTTTTCTTTAAGACTAGGCGGGAAGAGTGGAAATAAAAGTCAAATCTAAAACCTGCAAACATAAACCTGGAGCAGGCGAGAGACCATTATTGCTGGTGTCTGTTGTCAGCTATAGAATCATTAATATGAAATACCTTTTGATGAATGCATTGAAAAAAGTGATTATATATTAAAGTACAAAAGTCTATTCCTGCACCATTTAAATTACTTTACAATGCTGATTAAAATAACAGAACATTATAGCTTGCTTAGCTAAACATTATATTTCCAAATCCATTTCCAATTGTTTCCCTTCAATTTGAACAATTTTTGAGCAATTTTATTGCTATTCATACCTGCTTGATTTTTTATTAGAAATTAAAATACACAGGTTTTTATCAATGTTGTGAAGTACTGCAAAGTTTAACTCTTTTGATGCCATTCAGAACCTCATGTCACAGGGAGAAGCAACTTTTTTTCTCTCTTAATTCCAGGGGCTTGAAGAAGATATTTAGAAATATCAAAGCAGAAGAGCCTCGGAGATAATCTGAACTATTTCTGAGTTTATATAAGGGAAAACTGAGACTGGAGAGAACTAACATGTCTAATATTACAATGGAAATTTGTAATAAAACCACAAATTGAGTCAAGTCTCCTGATTCACTATATGAGCTTCTTTTGACTCTAAGAAACTGTCCTTCACAAAGTTCCCAAGAAAGAATGGATTGGCCAGATCGATAGAGGAATTTCTGAGGAAATTGCACTTGTGTTTTTATATACGTGGCACTTGTTCATGCTAAACAGTAGTTTAGTGCAGTGGTGGAGAAAAGAATCCCTTTGAATGATACCTGATTAATGTGTGTATAAAGCACACAGGCCTATAAAATAGTGTGGAATATGGGACAAGCTATCTTGATGCCAAGCCATGGAATGGACCTGTGTGTTACCCATGACAAGCTCCTTGTTCTAAAACCTTTATCATAAGTGCAACGAATGACTGCCTTTGCTGATTATAGAAACCTCTGTCCTGCTCGTGGCAACACCCTTAGCACCAGGCACAGAGCCTCACACAGAGAATGTGTTCAAGAACTCTTCAGTAGATAAATGAATGAATGTTCCTCCATCATATGGAGTTTTGGGGTTCCAAGCAACAAAAATAGATGCTAGTTAACGTGAGGAGGATATGGATTGGTTTAGGATATCAAAGCAAAAGCTGAATTAACAAGGGGTCCTGGAAAGTTGGGGGCTGAGCAGCTCCAGGCCTCTAGACTGAAGAAAGTAATGAGGTCTCTTTGGGCATCCTGCTGGGATAAACCCTCTTTAATAATTTCCCATCTTTGTCTTCCTCGTCTTAACATTCAGGCTCCCAAGAAAGAGAGTCCAATTGGCCGAGCTTTTATCACACGCCTATCTGTTGGCAAGAAGGGCTAGGAACCCTGCAATGTAGTTCATGAAGACTGTATACATGGAAAAGGGAAGTCAAGGTGCTAGTATTAGAAGAAACAATGAATTGTGAGCAGATAAAAACATCACATATCCACTGTACACTTGAGCTTCTCCTTCTCCTGTAGAGTGAGTGTAGCAATACCTAACTTGCAGGGTACTTATGGGAACTGGAAATAGGATTAGAAGAGTCATAGCATAATTCCCTGGCACATAGCATGGAACCTATCACAGCTGGTTTTATGTAGGGGCAGTGAAGACATGGTTTACCACAAGTCGTGGCTTTCCCAGTGCTGATTCCTGAACTGTGGCCACACTGTTCCTCTTTCAGAGGTGTTTGACAACTCACACTTCCATGTGCAGATCTTACTTACCGACACTACCTTCATTACAACATTTCTTCAGCCCCAGCCATAAATTGAGTTGTGGAAGGCCCAAGCCATGCCAGGATTTTAGGATGGCTGGGGTTAGTATCAGGTGGAGCTGAGGCTGGGAAACCAAAATGGGATGTGAGCTGGACCTGAAGGTAGTGGAGCAGTCAGGATCCTGATGTCTGAGGTGTGTGATGAGCAGAAGGCCATGATTGAGGATCTCAGGAATGACCCCAGTTTGCCAGACACCAGGTCCAAGGCCACTGACAGATTCCCTGGTAGATTTCAAATGGACTCAAGAGCCTAAAGACAGAGACCTTATGACTCCATGTAGAAAGCCTGGGAATGAGCTGCCCGTGGGTGCCCAGCCAGGTGCAGGGAAAAAAAAATACTAACTGAAAATTAACTGATAGTCTAAACTGAGCAATGAGTTTGGAGACTCCAATTGCAAAAGTAATGGGAACAATGAAAAGAAGAGTATTCCTTGGGACTCAGTGCAGTAACTAATAATTATTGGACACTTGCCATTTGCTGGGTCCCCTGCTAGGAAGACAGGACAGAGTAGTGATTAGGGGCACAGATCCAGGATTCAGATCATCTGGGTTTGAATTCTGGCTATTCCACTGAGTGGTTATAGGACTTCAGGCCAGTCTCATAACCCACCCTAAGTGGGGATACTAGGAGCAGTTTGTGCCTGTTGGAGCACTAAATTAGATGATTAATGTAATGTGCTAAGTCCAGAGCCAGGCACTGAGGAGGTGTTCAATAAGCATTAATGATCTCATTATTGTCGTGTTCGTTGTTAAGCCTTTGGTCATGCCTTATCTCATTTAGTTCTGAGGGTCTGAGGCAGTGCTAGGAAAGCATCATGGGAGACAGGCATGGTGGGAGCTGAGCCCTGACATGAATGGGGCTAACTCAATGGCAGAAGGTGTGGGAATGGTGTTTGTCAGCAGTTGGGATGAGCAGTGATGCCCCTTAGGTGCAGTGAGGGTAATCCTGACTTGAGAGATGAAATCCTCAAGGGCCCCCAACCCCTTCTCCCCATTCTGTGGCAGGGTCTCAGCCAAGGTGTGTGGAGTGGTTGGGTGGAGGGTTCAAGTCTAGGAACAGAGGGAGAGAAGGTCAGGTCAGTGGGCCATGTGGAAGCATGAACAAAAGAAGGGGAGTTGATTTTGAAGGAGGTAACAAGGCATAGAGCTTTTTAAGGACACTTCATTTGAGAGTTAGTGGTTGGTAGATGGGAGGGTGAAGGAAAGGAGACCAGAGTGGAGGAGAAAGGGAAACTTCTGGGAAGATGTACTTGGGGGGATATTCCAAGCCAGGCAAATGAGTGCAGGGGAAATGGAGGTAGGGCAGGTCCAGGGACCAAAGGTGAAGCTTGGCCTATAGAGGCACAGGCCTGGGTTGGAGGGACTCTCAAGAAAAGCAGGAATGGGAAATCTTATAGTAATGTCACCAATGACATAGGCTCAAAAGGACTTGGCACCTGTTTTTTTCTTCTTGAAACCAAGAAGTTTCCTCTCTTCCCCACTTCTCGCCTCTGAATCACTCAGAGATCAGGGCTGGTGACAAGGGCCAGTGGCAGACGCAGTATGTTTGAGGAGTTCAGAATGCCTCTCCCCAAAGCAGGAGGTGTATCTAGAAAAATGAAGCCTCTGATCTCCTTTCTTCTGTGTCTCGGGCCTCAGGCTGCTTCCAGGAGCCCAGCCATGCCTGGAACACGTTTCATGAGCGTCTAGGGGTTAACACTTCAAGAAGAAACAGGGGAGATTTTGCTGGTGTACACTATGTCATGAGAATGGATCTAACCAGTGAGTAGGAAGCTCTGATCAAGAGCTGAAAAACCTGCACGATTTTCAACTCAGGAACCCATGCGTACCACCATTTTCTTCTACGAGAAACCTCAACAGGTTACAGATACATAATTTGAAAGAAAACAACCTTAAGTATTGTGCCATTCTAGTTAGGGCTAAATTCACATTTGAAAATATTATTCAACTAATTAAAATGGAATTAAATGAATACAGTGTTAACTGTGTCTAGTGTTTAGCATAAAATGTTGTTAAATATATCATACTCTGTGTTCCAAACCAGCGGCAGATTTTAGCAATGTTTAATTGTAAGAAATAGCCATGTACTACTTAATTGCATAAGTAGGTGGAACATAAAAATCACAATTACATGAATTATATTGAGTAAAATATGTTAAAATAGTTTGTTTTTCGATGGTGGAATTTTATGGACACTATAGTGAAACTGAAGTACATTTTTAATTACCTAATTATTGCTATTTTCAAAGTCCATTTACACCATAATTGTTCCTGTTTTCATAGTCCAAAGAGTCCATGACAGAGAGACTCAGTGGGATCTAGAATAAGGATGCATTCTTCAGACAACTCCTGCTCATGGTTTCCCCCTATCTTTACAAAATCGATCTCAGATTCATTCAACATGCATTCAACAGGTAATTGTGTGTGTGAAATTGCTGGGAATGGTAGCAGGTTGCAGAGATGAGGGAGGGGTAGATTTCCAGCCCTCAGGCAACTCATAGTCTAATGACAGGTAAGATGGACTACAGCAGACGCAGAAGGGAAGCATGGTCAGGAGTTAGAGGGACACACCAACTTCTCTTGAGTGGATGGATGCATGACTGTGGGCTGCTGGACCCCGGGGAGAAGGCAGGACTGGGCTAGCCTGGGCTGGAGCAGGGGCAGTGGTGAGGAAGGGCATCCCAGGCTCCAGCAAGGACACAGAGGAAGGAAAAGCAGGTGGCATGACGTGTTGTGAGGCAGACCAGCCCAGTAGTGGCAGACAGCCATGGGCAAATGGCAAAAAGAGATTCAGTGGCAAAGCCAGCCCAGGCCAGCCAGACCCTGGGAGCCGGCAGGGAGATTCCAGCAGTGAGGAGCGGGGAGTGTGGGGTTTCACTCAGTGCATTTGGGGTTCAGCATGAGCCCTTCGGCCTGGGGGTGACAAAGCAGGAGCTGCAGGACCCTGAGCACTGGAAGACAACAAGGCCAGTGACAGCAACAGAAGGATCAAGGGAAAGGTGATTTAAGTGAAAAACAATAAATTTGCTTCTGGACTGAGGCGTGTTGAGGTTATATAAAGATATCCAGGGTAGATGCTTGGAGGCATGTTTGCTCAGTAGATTGAGGCTTTTAAGCCTTTTAAACAAACAAACAAACAAATCCTTGAGAGCACTTTTAAGCTTTTATTTCTCTCTTTTTTTTTTTTTCTTTTTTGATACCATAGGAAATTTTGAGATAAAACCGTGAAATGTTAGGGCAGTCCGTTACCACACATATTGAGTTAGTGTAATTTGTTAAAAAGCAAAAAAAGCAAAGGGTGGCCAGACGCCATGGCTCACACCTGTAATACCAGCAATTTGGGAGGCCAAGGCAGGAGAATTAGTTGAGGTCAGGAGTTCGAGACCAGTCTGGTCAATATGGTGAAACCCTGTCTCTACTGAAAAGATGCAAAAATTAGCCGGGCATGGTGGTGCACACCTGTAATTCCAGCTACTCGGGAGGCTGAGCCTGGAGAATCACTTGAACCTGGAAGTCGGAGGTTGCAGTGAGCCAAGATCACACCACTGCACTCCAGCCTGGGTGACAGAGTGAAACTGTGTCTCAAAAATAAAAATAAATAAAGAAAAATAAAAAGCAAAAGGCTCTCATTATGTATCATCAGGGGAATTAAAATCAAAACAATAATAAGATGCCACTACACACCTGTTAAAATAGACAAAATCGAGAACACTGACAACTCCCAGTGCTTCCAAGAGTACTGGGGAACTCTGTTACGGGAACTCTGATTCAGTACCGATGGAAATGCAAAATGGAACAGCCACTTGGAAGACAGTTTGGTGGCTTCTTACAAAACTGAACATCCTCTTAGCATACCATCCTGCAATCCCACTCCTTGATGTTTACCCAAAGGAGCTGAAAATTACGTCTCACAAAAGGCACATGGGTGTTTATGGCAGGTTTATTCATAAGTATTAACACTTGAAAGCAGCCAAGACTGCCTTCAGTAGGCAAATGGATAAATAAAATGTGGTACACCCAGACAACGGAATATTATTCAGCGCTATAAAGATAGAAGCTAACAAGCCATGAAAAGACATGGGAGAATCTCAAAAGCCTATAATAAAGTGAAAGAAGCCAGTGTGAAAAGGCTATATACGGTACAATTTCAACCATACGACATTCTGGAAAAGGCAAACTATGGAGCCAGTAAAAAGATTGACTGGGTGCAGTGGCTCACGACTATAATCCTAGCACTTTGGGAGGCGGAGGTGGGCGGATTGCCTGAACTCAGGAGTTTGAGACCAGCCTGGGCAACATGGTGAAACCCCATCTCTACTAAAATACAAAAAAATTAGCCAGGCGTGGCGTCATGCACCTGTAGTCCCAGCTACTCAGGAGGCTGAGGCAGGAGAATTGCTTGAACCTAGGAGGCAGAGGTTGCAGGGAGCCAATATCACACCACTGCACTCCAGCCTGAGCAACAGAGCGAGACTCTGTCTCAAAAAAAAAAAAAAAAAAAAAAAAAAAAAAAAAAAAAATCAGTGGTGTCCAGGGGTAAGGAGGGAAGGATGAATAGGCAGAGCACAGAAGATTTTAGGACAGTGAAACTACTCTATAGGATACTATAATGGTGGATCCATGTCTTTGTACATTTGTGTAAACCCATACAATGTACAACATCAAGAGTGAACACTGACATAGCTATGTACTTTGGGTGGTGATGATGGGTCAATGTAGGTTCCTCAGTTGTAACAAAGGTACCACCCTGGTGGGGGATGTTGGTAACGGGGTGATTGCATGTATGTGTAAGCAACAGGAGGTATATGGGAAATCTCTGTATCTCTTGTGAACCAAAAACTGAAATAAAGTCTACCTAAAAGAAAAAAACGCAATGGAGGAGAGGAGCAGATTACATAAAAGGAATGAGCGTGCTGGCACTTAGCACACGTTTGGTGCCCAGTCCTCACTCTCATTCTCTTTAGAATAAGTCTACACTCTTTCTTCTGAGCCTCGAGCTTCCCCTGGAGTTTAGACAATTATGTTCCTTTGAGGCTTTGAGAAAAGTTTTCAAATTGCGACAATTTAGGGGGATTTTATTTTTTATTTTATTCTTATTTCTCACTCCTTCCTGCACTTGGAATCGTTAACTTGTGCTGAGTGTGGCCGCCAGGCCATCACTGCTAGAAAGGACGAGAGATTCTTAGCAGTAGTCAGAGAGCAACCGTCGGGACCAGTCCTTCTAATTCTCAAACCAAATGAGGTTGAACAAACCCCGGTAAGTTTTGGCGCTTCCGGCTGGTTGTTCCAAATCTTTGAAAGCCCTCTGCGCACTCTCCGTCATTCATGTAATCATTTAAAATATGTCTTCCTGTAGAGGAACTGGGTCCCAGCCGCAGGGTAACCAGAGGCTGCATGAGTCACTGCGGTTAAGACAGATCATTGAAATCTCAGCTGGCGTGACCTCATAGCTGGGAAGCCAGAGGGCCTGCGCCAGCCAAGAGCAGCTAGCTTTGCTGATGGTGTGGTGCAGGAAGTGACTCTGCCCCATACCTGAGTCCTTTCCATAGGAAGTGAGCTGAGTGGAGACAACAGCAGATTGAGAAAGCAAGAACAGAGTCTTTGATTCTTGAGTTTTATTCAGCTCAGGGAAAGACTGCATTCATACCTGGATAAGGCATTGCACCTAAGTTGACTGAGCCTTATCACTCGCATCCCAGGATTAAGTGTGGGGGTCCTGAAGACCTGTCTATTTCCTAAAGAATCAGGCAGGCCGGGTGTGGTGGCTCAAGCCTGTAATCCCAGCACTTTGGGAGGCCAAGGCAGGCAGATCACGAGGCCAGGAAATCGAGACCATCCTGGCTAACACGGTGAAACCCCGTCTCTACTAAAAATACAAAAAATTAGCCGGGCGTGGTGGCGGGCGCCTGGCGGGCGCCTGTAGTCCCAGCTACTCGGGAGGCTGAGGCAGGAGAATGGCGTGAACCCGGGAGGCGGAGCTTGCAGTGAGCGAAGATCCGGTCACTGTACTCCAGTCTGGGCGACAGAGCGAGACTCTGTCTCAGAAAAAAAAAAAAAAAAAAAAAAAAAGAACCAGGCATTCAACCCTCATCCATAGACCATTCCCTCTTTGCCAAAAATGTAACAAAGCAGGAGGGGATTAAAATAAAATTTTTAAAAAGTTGGCAGGTACCAAATATTGATAGAAAAATTAAGATATTCGGTTGGTTGGCTATACATCTCCAGTGTAGGTGTTTCAAGCATTTCCCAGACATTAGTCATTTAGATACCACATTCAGAATTGTGGCACTATGTTATGTCAATACTACCCTGTACTCATATTTTTCTTTAATATGAGTCAGGTCTTTACTTAAATAAATTTACTCAAAAAGGAAAATTGCTGTCACTCACTGGGAAGTCAGAATCATCTGTCATAAATTGTAAACCACACAAATGAATTTAATGAAAACACACTCATTAAATTAGAAGCATCTGTCCACAGAGCACATAAAATAATCTTAAATAACATCAATGCTATACAAGTAAACAAGAAACATCAAAGAATATCAATGATATAAGTGTATACAAGAAATATCAATGGTATAAGTGTATACAAGAAATATCAGAAATAGGGTAAAAATGTGAGCTTTAAAAAATTAAAACTCTGAAGATAGCTGGTCCCAATTGTGTTGTTTTAACCATAAAGTAAAATGATTTTTTACATTAATAGGAATATTTATAGAAAAAGGTTCTAAGCTGGGTGTGGTGGCTCATGCCTATAATCCCAGCACTTTGGGAGGCTGAGGCGGGCGGATCATGAGGTTAGGAGTTCAAGACCAGCCTGACCAACAAGGTGAAACCCTGCCTCTATTACAAATAAAAAAATTAGCCAGGCATAGTGGTGTGTGCCTGTAATCCCAGCTACTTGGGAGGCTGAGGCAGGAGAATCGCTTGAACCCGGGAGGTGGAGCTTGCAGTGAGCCGAGATCGTGCCCCTGCACTCCAGCCTTGGTGACAAAGCGAGACTCTGTCTCAAAAAAAAGGTATTATAATTTTTTTCTATATATAGGATCTATAGTAGAGTTTTCCAATTGGCTTAAAAAACTATTAAAAATTAAATTAAATTTATTATTAAATATTAAACATTAAATTAAATTAAAATTGTTAAATTTTGGAGGAAAATCACCAAATTCTCAAAGAAAAACCTTACAATGCAATTACATACAACTCACATTCTTTATGATGGTGTATGTATATATGTATACAAGAAACATCAAAGAACATCAATGGTATAAGTATATATAAGAAATATCATTCTTTATGATGGTGTTATGTCTGGTCATCAAATCGTTCTTAAATATTTAAAATTAGTCTGCCAGAATACTCAAGAAATTCATTTTAGGCCTTTTTGGGGGGCTCCCAGCCCCCACCATGTCTCAAGCTGAGCACACAACTAGGACCCCTATCAGCAAGGCTCCTGGCCTCATGAAGACAGCACTTTGCTGCAAGAGGAGGGACCTAATGGCCATGCTAAGGAGATGGTAACACAAGGCAGTGTGGTACAGAGGGATGAGAGTCACCTGAGATCATCAGAAAGGCTTTCCCAGGAGGCAGCTTTTTTTTTTTTTTTTTTTTTTTTTTTGAGACAGAGTCTCCCTCTGTCACCCAGGCTGGAGGGCAGTGGTGCAATCTCAGCTCACTGCAACCTCCACCTCCCTGGCTCAAGCAGTTCTCCTGCCTCAGCCTTCCGGGTAGCTGGGACTACAGGTATGTGCTACCACACCCAGCTAATTTTTGTATTTTTGTTTTGTTTTGTTTTGTTTTGTTTTTGAGATGGAGTCTCACTCTGCCACCCAGGCTGGAGTGCAGTGGTGTGATCTCGGCTCACTGCAAGCTCTGCCTCCCGGGTTCATGTGATTCTCCTGCCTCTCTCCCGAGTAGCTGGGACTACAGGTGCCCGCCACCACGCCTGGCCAATTTTTTATATTTATTTATTTATTTATTTATTTATTTATTTTCGTAGAGACATGGTTTCACCATGTTAGCCAGGATGGTCTCGATCTCCTGACCTTGTGATCTGCCTGCCTCGGCCTCCCAAAGTGCTGGGATTACAGGCATGAGCCACCGCGCCTGACCAATTTACCAATTTTTGTATTTTTAGTAGAGAAGGTGTTTCACCATGTTGGCCAGGCTGGTCTCGAACTCCTGACCTCAGGTGATCCGCCCGCCTCAGCCTCCCAAAGTGCTGGGATTACAGGCATTAGCCACCGCACCCGGCCCAGGAGGCAGCTTTTGAATGGAGACATGAAGGACTAGGACACATCCAACCTGTGAAAATCTCTGTGTGCATGGCTGGGGTTAAGGGGCAGAGACAGCTGGTGGCAGAATGTTGTGGGCAGAGGAACAACAAGGACAAATGCCCAAGGTGGAACTTGTGTGCAAACCTTAAAGGAACAGAAAGAAATCCAGTGGTGCTGGAGCAGGGCGACGGGGTGAACGAGGGGGAGATGGAGCAGATGAGGTCAAGGAGATGGGCAGGGCTGGAGGATGAAAGGCGAGAACTCCCTTCCAAAGGACAAACATTTATTTCAAGTGCAAAGCAAATGTTATGGATGGATTTTAAGAAAAGGGAGGTCGTAATCTAATCTACCTTTAAAAAAAAAATAAACTAGACTTTATTTTAGAGCAGTTTTAGTTTTGCAGCAAAACTGAGCAGAAGGTACAGAGATTTCCCATGTGCCCCCTGCATTTGACATGCACAGCCTCCTCCATTATCGACAGCCCCCACCAGTTGGTCCTTTTGTTACAACTGATGAACTGCACTAACACATCACCATCACCCAGAATCCATAGTTTACGTAAGGGTTCGCTCTTGGTGTTGTGCATTCTACGAGTTTAGATCAATGCATAATGGCATGTATCCACTATTATAGAATCCTACAAAGCAGTGTCACTGCCCTGAAACTCCTCTGTGCTCTGCCTGTTATCCCTTCCTCCCCTCAACCCCTGATAACCACTGGTCTTTCTGCTGTCTTTACAATTTTGCCTTTTCCAGAATGTCACACAGTTGGAATGATACAGTATGTAAAGCATGTATAACACAAAACAATAAACTCCTTGAAGATAACATAGGAGAAAATCTAGATGGCCTAGGATTTGGTGAGGACTTTTTAGATCCAACACCAAAGGCACATTCCGTGAAAGAAAGAAATGATAAGCTGGACTTAATTAAAATTAAAAATTTCTCCTCTGTGAAAGACACTGCCAAGAGAATGAAAAGATAAGCCACAGACTGCGAGGAAATATTTGCAAAGGATATTATCTGAAAAAGGCCTGCTATCCAAAGTGTACAAGAACACTTAAAACTCAACAATCACAGAATAAACAATCCAGCTTAAAAATGGGCCAAAGACCTTAGCAGACACCTCACCAAAGAAGATAGAGATGGCAAATACCTATATAAAAAGATGTCCTATGTCATATGTCATTAGGGAGATACAACTTAGAGCAACACTGAGATGCCACCACACATCTATTAGCATGGCTGAAATTGAGATCACTGACAACACTAAATGCTGGCAAAGATGTGGAGTAACAGGAACTTTCATTCATTGTTGGTAGAAATGCAAAATGGAACAGCCACTTTGGAAGACAATTTGGGGGTTTCTTATAAAACTAAATATACTCTTACCATGCCATCCTGCGGTCTCACTCCTAGATATACCTAAGAGAAGAGAAAACTTATGTCTACATAAAAACTCACACGTGGATATGTGTAATAGGTTTATTAATAATTGCCAAAACTTGGAAGCAACCAAGTCATCCTTCAGTAGTTCAACGGATGAATAAACTGGTTCATCCAGACTATGGAATATTGTTCAGAGCTAAAAAGAAATGAGCTATCAGCCATAAAAAAGGCCTGGAGAAAACTTAAATGTATGTTACTAATTGGGGTGGGGGAAGCCAGTGTAAAAGGGCTACATGCTGTATGATTCTAACTTAAACCTTTAAATTTGTTATAACATTATTTTCTAAAGTGTCATGGCCCATTGGGAATTTCACTCCCCATGGTCTGAGGTAGTGGGATTGTAATCCAGCAGCATTGCTAATTTTTCTACTAATTTTACAGGCTTTGCCACACTGTGACTGTCAGGAGGGTCTTACTTGCAGAAGGAGATGCTTCAGGTGCATGTTTGTACCAGAGCATTAGTAAGGCTGCATCACAGAGTGAGATGTGCATATCTTCAGGCTCTAAAGACTTAAGGGAAGTTCTTCGAAGCTGACAGTGAGGCCTTTATGCTTTCACCATACCTATAAAATCAGTGTTTCTGGATTGGACCCCAAAAATTCATTAGTTCTCTGCTCTCAGACAAGACACTTCTCCCAGTGGAGCTTGTTTTTCACTGACTATGGAGAGACAGGTGAACAAAATGATTCCGTGTCTTGACCTATGACCTCTGTATCAGAGAATGACTCAGTAGCTACTGTGAATAAATAAACCCCTAAATCCAAAGGGCTCAACACAGCAGAAGTTCATTTTTCTTATCAAGTCCAATCAGTGGTAATGATGGCAGTGAGAAGTTTGCTTCAAGCAAACTCGAAGCAAACTTGTTCAGTGACTTGGCTTCTCTCTCTGTTGTGATTTTACCCTCTTCTAGAGCAGTTCTGGCCAGTAGAATATTCTATGGTGATGGAAATGCTCTATATTTCCTTGTCCAATACAATAGCCACTAAAGATGTATGGCTATGAAGCACTTGAAATGTGGCCTGTGCAATGGCAGAACTGAATTTTTAATTTTATTTAATTTTTTAAAGAAGAAAAACATTGAAGAACCTTTATTATCTCATTTCAGGACTTACTTTATGGTATTTAAATTAGGGAAAGTAATTAAGACAGTTCTATTAGCTTATGAATAGTCCACTGAATCAATGGAACAAACCGAATAGAGTCCAGAAGTGAATATATATGTGTATAGATATATATATGTATATATATAAAAATATATATGTATATTCAAAATGTATACTGAATATATCTGGAATGTGTATAAGTATATAATTGAATATATATGGAATTTGATTACATTAAAATATATATTCAATTGATTATTTGATCAATTTAATCAATAGTCTTCAACTGATCTCTTGGAAAAAGATCAATTAAAGACGATTTCTCCCACTATCCATTTACCTTGCCAAGGCCAAGGTGGATGGATGGTGGAGAAAATCGTTTTCAACAAACAGTGGTAGAACAACTGGATATCTGTATGAAATAAAAATGGAGAGATAGATTTAAGAGGAACTATAACTATGCCACATTGGTGTATGTTATTTTTGTCAAACTGATTACTGAAGTGAGAAGCATCGGCTGCAACTTTAAGAGGAAGGAACAGGGGCCTGGAAACATTAAATAAAAACACAATAATCACATAGCAAGGAAATGCCAAAGGCAAGATTGAAATCCAGTTATCTGTCATCCAAAAGTTGCCCCATGATGGTATGGGAGACTTGCAGGAGAAAGGTGAAGAGATGAATAAGTGAAGGGCGACAGGTTGTAAGTCAGACAGCAACTGAGGTCTCTCACTGCCCCTTGTCTCTCTATATATGTATTTTGGGTCTCATCTAACTTCAATTTCACATTTTATTTTTATTTCATTGGGTTGGGGAAGGGAAGAAATCAAGAGTACTTGGGACTGTGATAGTTCTTTGTCTCTCATTTTTATTTCATTTAAATTAATTCAAATTTAAATAGCAACATATGATTAGTGGCTATTAGTAGCTAGAGCCTTGGCGCCCTTTCTATTCAGCTGGCAGGTAAGGAAGGATGATCACAGGGTAGGTTTTTAAAGCGCCAGTCTGAGAAGTGGTGCACTTCACTTCCTTTTCCTTTCCTCTGGCTAACACCGAGTCACATGGCCACACCTCACTGCAAAGGAGGCTGGGAAATGTAGTCTAGCTGTGTGCTCAGAAAGATGAAGGAACAGATTTTGGTGAGCACATAGCAATATTTATGACTCCAGGATTGAAAGTTCAATGAAGACTGAAATGTGCACCACTTCCTTTTGAAGCAGCTACAGAAAGCAACAGGCAAATCCACCAAAAGTAGTTACATAAGACAGCATAGATGCCAAACTAGTTAAAATGCCTAATTACAAATGTTTATTATCACCAGCAGTAACAAGACTAAGATCAGAGATGTGTATGCTCAACTATGTATATTCACCCAACATCTGTCACATGCCTACTTGGTATCAGGTACTATGCCAGACACAGGGGATGCCATGATGGACAAGATATTATCTGCAAAATATAATTTTAATTTAACATGGCAGGTGTAGCATTAGAGGTAAGGGTAAAGTGCAATGAAAACTCAAGAAAAGGATGCTGAATTCTTTTGGTGGTGGATAGAAAGCCAATTTGGGCCAGGGTTTCCAATAGATATGTGCATGTGTATGAGTGCAGTGATACACATACCTTGAAAAACACTTTTTTGAGACACAGGAGTGTCAAGGAATAGGTGGTGGGGTGTCTTCAAATCAAAGTCAACAGAAAACACATGTCATAACTCCAACATGGATGTGCAGTTCTCCTTATGTCAAATTGGTGGCTGACCTAAATCCACTCCCGGCCTCAGCCATGTGCCCGAGGTCATCAGATACACTCCATATTCCTTCCACAGCATCACCACGATATCATCTGAAGGTTAGCTGGGCACGTTGAATAGAAACCACTGTCTCTACTCCAACCTCCCTTGGAGTTCCTTCTTCACCTCCCCTCTCCCGTAATGCTTTCTCTTCTTCCATGTTTGGTGGTGAGTTATTTACATGTCTACTCCCTAACACAAAATGGTGGCCTGTTGCTGGGCTTCAGTGTCCATGAGTTTATTATCTTAGCGTTAACACGGTATCTGGCCCACTAAATATGGTGCACTTCCTGGTGGCTTGGTGACTCATAATCCCTTCACCCTACTTTCAATAATAGCATCCTAATGTGCTTCTGAAAGGTGAAAGGTTTACCTCACCCTCTGTCTTGGGTCTTGTAAGACTGCAAGCCAAGGTGTCAAGAATGGGACCTTTGCAACCAGCCTCTCTTCAGCCCCAGGACTTTGAATCTGGAGTACAGTGACATGAGGTCAGGAAGTGGTTGGAGCTCATGCTCCCCTGACAGTGTACGTGGTTGAGTTTGCCTGGACCCCAGCTATACCTTGGTTGCAGTCTATTTTAAGCCAGGGTCTTTACCCTTCCCATCCATTCTTTGAGCCTCATAGAGATTTCCCATGAATTTTCTTCATCTATAGCTAGACTGTAAGAATTCCAATTTATAGAATGTACATCTGTAAGTGCATATGGAACATGTTACTAATGAACGTCACAGAAGACTAAATGTAAAATCCCTCTTTATGGGCTAGTAGAATCTGTTTTACATAGAAGCAAAATGAAACACATCCAGTATATATTGGAGTCCACAATGGGAATGGGGTCAGTCAAACGCATGTGACCAGATGTTATTTTCAATATGCTTGAAGATATTTTCACTTGACTCTTGAGATGAAAAGAGACAAGTAGGACTGAGACTTGGTACACACTTCACAACCTTCCTAGACTTGGAAAAACTTTCAAAGGCTCTGGAGTAAAGTCAAGGTTCCCATCTTCCTGTTCCCCAGTACTAATCAGAATGGATTCCTCCTTCCTTCAGGACCTCCTGTCCCTCTCCAGCTGCCATGCTCTCAGGAATATTTTACCCTTAAATGTTTCTCCCTCTGGACTGGAGCTTCAGCTTCAGTTCCTTTTCTGTATCTTCTACGGGGCTTAGCACAGGGACTTCCTTCATAGGAGGTACTCAGAAAATATTCGCTGAATTGAATGGAGTTAATTTGAATTACTGAATCCAGGTAAGTGGCCTTGGTAAGTCCATTAGCTTTGCCCTGGGAATCTCGTCTCTTGTCCTTCTCCATTTCTATTTTGCCATATAAACATGACAGAGAGTGATTCAGTAGTCTTCCCTATTCACTTCAGAGGGTTAGAAATGAGATGTGAAAATGACAGCAAGAAGACATGTCAATAATACCCATGTGGGGTCAGCGAGTCTCCCGCTGCCTGCCCAACCTTGGCAAGAAGAAAGCCATCAAGGCCACTTGAGTGGATCTCACACAATTCCCTTGACTCAAGATGACCATGAGGCTCAGGAGGTTGGCAGCTAGGATTTCTGTTGAGAGGGCATTAGAGATTCCATGTCCCTGTCACACTGATGGAAGCCCTGTTTCTCTTGGACATCTGAGCCTGTAGATTTTTCCTCTGCTCATCTCATGGAGCAGAATTTGTTTTTGGTGTACACTTAAAATATTAGGGTCAGCTAATAAAATAATAAGAATCAAAGGTTTACCAACTCATAAAAAATTAAGTCTTTAAGGCTTATCTGACACTGTAGAGCCCTCTGTATTTGTGGGGCCTCATGTGTATACCTTCTCCCAGGTAGGTCTGTGAATGATGGACTCTAATTTTAGTTCTTATAACGTGTGTGTGTGTGTGACAGAGAGAGGGAGAACTAAATACATAATGTACATCTGAAAAGTCACCAAAGACAAGAAAAAAAAGTAGGTATATATTTAGCTAAGTGTTCTGTGGATTTTTTTCCTTTTGAAAAACTCCAGTACAAGTGTTCAAGCCAAGTAGAAGCCTTTCACTCCAGTTATTTATTTATTTTGCTCTCTCCTTTGGAAAGCGATGCACATGTATTATGAAAAGCAAATATTATACTCTTTATTGTCAAACAAAGTTTATAAGGTTCGTGTGTCAATGATGGGGCCAAGGACCTCACACAGAAAGTTTCCTGTCCTGGAAGAATTTCTCATGGAAGATAAAATATGGGAAGTGGGGGGAATGCTGACTGCCAGCAAATAGAATCCTCCCACTCCTAATGGCACCCGTGGGGTTGGATGAGCTCAGGCCTTGACTGTCCTAGCTGGAGCGGGGGTGGGGGTGATGGGGGTTCTTCCCTATAGACTAGCATGGGCCACTCAGTGAGGGGAAGGACCACAGTGGAAGTTGAAGGGTGTTTACTCAGAGGAGGCTACTTGCGTCCAACTCCTTGCAGCTCTAACATCCAGATGCATTCAGCAACCAGGCCTTTGGACACAGGAAGTAGAAGCAAGGTGATGAAAAATGAAAGGCATTCTTTGGCCTTGGAGCACACAGGCATGGAATCCGGTAGGAGTACAGTTACTATTTACAGGAAACTGGCACGGAGATATAACTTTTGCTAGACAGGTTGGTGCCATTGTGTTCTGGCACCATGAAAAGCATTAAATAAGGTTTAACATTTGTCTAAACCATGCTGTATGCACTCTACTTTCTGATATGTATTGCTTTCTCCAACTGGGAGTTTCACTAAAGTCCCTCCCTAGGGAGTAGAGAGCGGGAGTTATAGTCAACCATGGTTAATTTGTGCTTTGTGCTTTGTTTATCCAAACCATATGTCTAGATGGTTGTAATTCTGTGTCATTGGCTGTGTAATGCTCTCTGTGCTAAGATATCTGTAAATAGCAACAGCTCAATGCATAATCACGTTGGTATTCTGAAGGGGGAAAAGGAAGTTTCAAGTGACGTTTGCTGTGAAGACAACCACTCCAATGATGTCTCCATCCATGTCTCCCAGGACATAATCTCTTAAGTATTAATCATGCAGACCTATGTGGATGGCACAGGACCTCACAGAAGCCAGACGTGGTGGGTCAATGCTACCTCCAATTCTAATACTCTAGCATTAGGGCTTGAGGACACTCCAGATATTAAATCATATCATTGCTATTCAGCAGCCCCAGTAAGTAGTTTGTGTACCAAAGAGAAATCCTTTTATGTTGGTGCTAGAAAAAATTAAAAACAATAAAACAAGGGGAATCCGCCAAAATTTTCTTTTATAATATTTTCATTTAAAAACTTTATTTGATTCACCAGCTTTCTATCAAGAAAAGACATTGTGCTCAAGGGCTGGAGGTGATAAAGTCCAATGTGAGTTTCTTAAATGGCAAATTGCTAGCCAGGATGAACACACAAAGGCTTCAGCTTTTATGTACAGCCTAAAAGCCCCAGGGCCCCTGTTCCCCCTGAGCACCCAAGAGCAGCTTCTGAACACTGCAATGTGCTGGCTGGAGGCCTCTGGAGAAGAGGAGGCCAGACCTGTGAATTATGGCAAATTCTACTGCACCCTGACTTCAGCAACCTCCTAAATCAGAAAAGGGGGCATTAAAAATGTTTTTCCTTCATGCAAATGCTGCCATTCATTTAGAAGTGAGGCCATGTTACTTCAGGTGCCCATAGAGCATGATCATTTGAGCATCCCGAATGGCATTATAGGAAGCCTGGCCCCAGAGTCAGCCTCAGACGGTGGAGATGTGACAATCTCTTTGAAGTCCTGGGGAATGAAAGGAGTGGTCTGCAAACAAGCATAGGGGGATAAGCTGAATATATTTCCCCCAGCCTTTCCAGAGACGCTGCAATCCATAGCTGGCTCACATTGCCACACACATCTCAGCCTGTCACATTGCCCAACAGTCTTGGTGCATTTCGTTCACCAACCCTTTTACCACAGCAACATGTTCAACCCATCTTATGGCCTCAAACCCCAATCTTGGCATACAGCCTTGTCTTGCACTTTATGGAAAAATGAGAAGCCATCATATAGGAACAGGAGCATCTCTTTCTTGCACGACAGAATCTATCGGCCCATCTGCACCTCCCCATCCTCCCCCACCTTCCTTCAGTTACAAAGGTGAAGTTCGCCCTTCTCCTTCCTGAGGGGCCTTTCCCCTCCTGCCTTCTGACAGTTTCCATCAACAGATATCTATTCCTTTGCTTAGAGTTTCCACTAGTCTCCCAGTCTTAAAATTCATTTCCTTTGCTCTCACTCATTTTCCTCTTGCTGTTGCCTTATCTCCTTACCCTTCCCAATCTGGCTTAAAAGTGGTGTGTCAGCCGGGCACGGTGTCTCATGCCTGTAACCCCAGCACTTTGGGAAGCCAAGGCAGGTGGATTGCTTGAGGACAGGGGTTTGAGACCATCCTGGTGAAACCAGGTGAAACCCTGCCTTTACTAAAAATACAAAAATGAGCAGGGTGTGTTAATGGGCACCTGTAATCCCAGCTACTTGGGAAGCTGAGGCAGGAGAATCGCTGGAATCGGGAGATGGAGGTTGCAGTGAGCCAACCTCATACCACTACACTTCACCCTGGGCAACAGAGCAAGACTCCATCTTAAAAAAAAAAAAAAGCAATGTGTCCATATGATGCTGTCCCCAATTCCTCACCTCCTTTCAATCTTCAACCCACTCTTTCAACTCCTTCAATTCCACTTCTTCCCATACCATTTGATATGGTTTCTGTGTCCCCACCCAAATCTCATCTTGAATTGTAGCTCCTATAATTCCCACGTGTTGTGGGAGGGAACCGGTAGGAGATAACTGAATCATAAGGGTGGTTTCCCCCACACTGTTCTCATGGTAGTGAATAAGTCTCACAAGATCTGATTGTTTCATAAGGGGTTTCCTCTTTTGCTTGGTTCTCATTTTCTCTTTGCCTGCCACCATGTAAGGTGTGCCTTTTGCCTTTTGCCTTTTGCCATGATTGTGAGGCCTCCCCAGCCACGTGGAACTGTGAATCCATTAAACAACTTTTTGTTTGTAGATTACCCAGTCTCAGATATGTCTTTATCAGCAGTGTGAAAATGGACTAATACACCGTTCCATCAGAACTTCCCTGCTAACTGCTCTAAATCCTATATTCCATTCTTGCCTTCCATCTGAGCACCAACCACAAGTCAACATCTCTACTTGAACACCCTGTGTTCAAGACATAAGGTGACCATATGTCTTCATTTGCTCTGGGAAGTCTCTATTTACATGTGGTGTCCTGGCATAAGTAGTCACAGCACCACTTTCAGACTCAAAAACATCTTAGACAATAAATTTTAAGGTCACATATATTAGCAGATATAGGCATCTGTGATTTGTCTGTCCAATCTGTTTATTTCCTTATTTTTATTTTATTTTTTGCTTTTAGAGAACTATCCCTTGCAGATACCTTTTCTTTTTTCTTTTTCTTTTCTTTCTTTCTTCCTTTTTTTTTTTTTTTTTTTTTGAGATGGAATTTCTCTTTGTCACCCAGGCTGGAGTGCAGTGGTGCCATCTCGGCTTACTGCAACCTCAGCCTTCCAGGTTCAAGCGATTCTCATGCCTCAGCCTCTCAAGTAGCTGGGACTACAGGCCTGTGCCACCATGCCTGGATAACTTTTTGTATGTTTAGTAGATATGGGGTTTCACTATGTTGCCCAGGCTGGTCTCGAACTCCTGACCTCAAGCCACCCACCCGTCTCAGCCTCCCAGAGTGCTGGGATTACAGGAATGAGCCACCACGCCTAGTCCAAATACCTTTTCAAAATTGTCTGGTCATATGACAGATCTACCCAGAATCAGATTGGTATAAAGAGAGTTACTGAGTCAAAAGTGGGTCAAGACCATTCATACCCAATAAATTTTGCTGACACAATTTGAGGAGGAAAAAAACCCTATTTTCTCACTGGAATTGCTATGCTGGTAGAATAGAATAGAAGCCTGAGGAGACTGGGCCAACTCTGCCACCAAACTTAGGGAAAGACTGCTAGAAGAGAAAGGCAGCACAGTGAAAGCACAGCTTACAGCAACAGAAGGGGGAAGAAAGAGAGGATGGGAGGGAAGAAGAGAGAGATCCCTAATGCCAATGTTGAACACCCGGAGCTGAAAGTCTGTTCCACCTGTGGGCTTTATATTGCGTACCCCAAAACTCTTCTTTTTCACTCAGTAAAGTTGGAGGTAGGTTTCTCTCACTTAATGACAAGACATCCAGGATCTGAGTTCAAGCATGCCTTGAACTCAGCTCCAGGCAGTCCTATCCCTGCTGTCCCCAAATCTATTCCTACTCCACCCTTCAAATCTCAGCAACCATCCAGTTTCTTTTGCCAGAAACCTTGGAATCATCTTGGACATCTTCCCTTCTCTAGCGCCATCATCAAATCTTATTGATTTATTTTTATGACCAACATATGTGTAAACTCTGGTTCCTTCCCTCCATCCGCACGGACCCCCAACAAGTCCATAAAACCATCATCTTACCTGGGCAACTCAACAGCCTCCCAGTGGGTCTTCCCATGGCCACTCTCACTCCTAACATTCTCCGTGGAACATCTAGAGTCATCTTCTTAAACTTCAAATCTGCTTATGGTGCACAAGGCCATGCTTCACTGGGGAGCTGGAAGGAGAGTAGAGGGAGCATTGCCAAGTTAAGTTAAGAGCTTCAAGACATTATTGAAGCTCTTGTAATTCCTGAATTCACCAATACAAATTCTATTTGAGGCTGGGTGTGGTGGCTCACACCTGTAATCCCAGCACTTCTGGAGGTCAAGGTGGGCAGATTGCTTGAGCCCAGGAGTTCAAGACCAGCTTGGGCAACATATTGAAACCCTATGTCTACAAAAATTACAAAATTTAGCTAGGCATGGTGGTGTGTGCCTGCAGTCCCAGCTACTCCAGAGGCTGAGGTGGGAGGATCACATGAGCCCCGGAGGCAGAGGTTATGGTGAGTTGAGATCACACCACTGTACTCCAGCCTGAGTGACAGAGTGAAACCCTGTCTAAAAAAAAAAAAAAAAAAAATTATTAGAGACAATATTAGCATGGTTCCCAAGAATATGTGTCTTATTTTTCAATCATTATTTGCTTTATTGTGTTTCAATCAGAAGCTTAGGGTCAAACTTTCTTCCTTGAGCTGGGATATTTGAACACTGAAGGTTACTAGCACCTTCCCATGGGCAGATTGCAGAGAGTGGTGTTCAGATTTTAAATAAAAATCTCTACCGATGCTGCCAGGATGTTAAGCAGAGCCTGCACAGAAGGATTGTACATGGGTCAGTGACTGCAGGGTCATTTGTAGACCCTGGTATTTGAAGTTTCCTACAGAACCTTCCTGGAAGTGAGTGTTCTCAAAGGAGGGGCATGCACTACCTCACCACTCTAATCTTAGATCCTAACCTCTCTCCATCTCCTCCTTCCTCAAAACAGACCTGTGGGTTCCAAATTCGATTGAAACTGAGTCCAGTAATATTAGTCCTACCTGACTGGGATGCTGTCCTGACCCAGTGGTTTTAGAAGGGAGTTTTATAGAAGAAGATATGAGAAGGGTAAAATTAGAGGGGTGCATGCATGTTCCTGAAAGAAGACTAAACATTGTAAGGGGGCCATTGCCTCAATTTGTGTATAAGTCTATTATAATTCCAATCCAAATTTTAATAAAGTTTTCTTTGAAACCTGACAAAATGATTCTAAATGTTGTCTGGAAGAATAAATGAATAAAATAATCAAGTAAAGTTTGATCAAACAGAAAGATTAGAAACATTTGCACGGACATTAAGATAGATTCTAAAGCTACGACAATTAAAATAGAATGTTATTGGACCAAGGATGGGCAGGTAGAAAGAACATTAAGAATCTATTCCGTAATAGGAGAGCTTTTTCCAGTCTCTGGGGGAAATGATGCGGGGACAACTGCAAAACACTAAAGATAAATTGATTCATCACTGCTTCACACCACATCCTAAAATAAATGTCAAGTGGATTATAAATTTAAAAATACATATACAAATGAACTAGAAGGAAATATAGGTGCATGTTTATCTGATCTTGTAATGGGAAAATCTTTTAAGTAGTGTATTACCATAAAGTAAAATCTTGATGAAATTGATCACATGTAAATTCAAATATTCTGCCATAACTATATCTAAGAGCAAATAGGAAACTGGAAAAAGAAACTTGCAATGTATGTAACAAAGGGTTTACATTCTTGTCTCTGAAATGTCAATGTGGACAAAAGACATGATTAGAAAATTCACAAAGGAAGTACTAACAGCAAAAATATGAAAAATGTTTAACTTTGCAAGCTGTCAAAGATGTGCAAACTGAAACAATAGTGAAACACAATTTTTCAGCTATTACACTGACATTTTCTAAAAAAGAAAATATTATGTAGAGCCTGGGAAAATGGGCACCCACAGATTGCTAGGATGATCCTAAAGTGATACAATTGTTCTAGAGGGTAACTTGGCAAAATTCTTTAAAATATGCATAGTTCATTTACCCAGCAATTCGTCTTCTAGGAATTTATCCGCAGAAAATAATCATAAATAACTGCAGAAATTTATTTAAAAATGTTCCCTGGAAGGTTGTTTATAAAAGCAAAAAATTAAAAACAAAATAAACGTCTGAAAATATGCAGCTGCTTAAATAAAGTATGGTGCATTATAATCCAAGGTCATAAAAAAATCATACTGAGAATTATGTAGTGACTTCAGAAAAGGTTCACAATATATAGTTAAATGGGGAAAAAAGTTGCAAACCCATCTGTACGTTTCATTTTTTTTGTTTTTAAAAAATGTATGTATGTAAATATATGCATAGAAAAAGACTTTAAGAGGATAACCAAAAAGTTATCAGTGATTATCTCTGGGCAGCAAAAGTATTGGTGATTTTCATTATTCCTCAAATATTCTGCAATAAAAATGTATTACTTTTTGTAACAAGATTCTTAAAAACATTAACTTTTATTTAAATTCTGCAAAGAAATCAGGTATCAAAAAATGGTCTTCAGGAAGCTTTTTCGGGGAAATTCTTACAGCCAAAAATTGGGGAATTGCTGGGGAAAGTGGTCAGACCTAAATGCAGCTGAGCTAGGAGAGGACAACCCACCTCTCAGGGCCACGGTCCTGGAGTCAGCAGCCCCATCACTACCCCTGCTTCCCATCACTGTTTTTTTTTTTTTTTTTGAGACGGAGTCTTGCTCTGTTGCCCAGGCTGGAGTGCAGTGGCCCAATCTCGGCTCACTGCAAGCTCCGCCTCCCGGGTTCATGCCATTCTCCTGCCTCAGCCTCCCAAGTAGCTGGGTCTACAGGCTCCTGCCACCACGCATGGCTAATTTTTTTGTATTTTTAGTAGAGACGGGGTTTCCCCTTGTTAGCCAGGATGGTCTCGATCTCCTGACCTCATGATCCTCCAGCCTCGGCCTCCCAAAGTGCTGGGATTACAGGCATGAGCCACCGCCACTGGCCCCCATCACTGCTTGTTTTATGAGTCATGGGATGGAAAAGTGATATGGACTAAAAATAATAATAATGAGGATGATCACAATAATAATGCAGATGATAATATATTAATAGAAAACTGACATTTATTAAGCACTTGGTATTTTCCAGACCCCAAGCTAAGTGCTATACAGATAGCATCTCATTTAAAGCTCACAACAATCCATTGGCAAAAGGATTATTGTCTGGGATTCATAGAGAAAGAAAACTGAGACCAGGATGGTGGCATGGTGATGTGATTCTCCCACACTTTCAGCTCTCAGGAGGCTGAGGGGAATTACAAACATACCTGAGTCTGATGCCAAAGCCCCTGGCTGATCTACATTGATTAGGTGCTTCCAGGAGCATTTTTCCAAACCCACATGCCCCGATCCCGACTTCACCACCCAGGCCTCAATTTCCTTTGTGATTCAGCCTCGTATTATGTAGCCTGACTCCACTGTGAAAGATTTGTGGCAATTGCATGATGTATGAGGTGCCATTTGTAAAAATATTATTTAGTGTAAAACATGATGTTTTTTCTCCTGATTTACAAGTTGGATTTATAAATCTGCACTTCTCACTATCTGAGTTATATATCTTGCCTCTGATTTATAAAACTTGCCTGTAAATCTTCCCAGCAAAGTTTTGATTCAGAAATCATTATTTTCAGAATTAGATTTAGTTAAAACATTCAGCTGCTTTATAGGGGAGGAAATGGATTTACATAACTCCAACCGGAGCTTACGGATCCTATAGCAGCTTCACAAGTCGTGCCTAGGAATTCCTAAGGAAAATGTTTTGATTTAAGGGCATTCACTTCGCATTTTAGCTACACCTGACTGATTTATATCACCAAAGCCATACAGTGATGATCCATTTTCTAAAAATCCCACTTTTCTTTAATTCCAGACCCTGATTTATATGCCCTGATTGGGTCTCTGTAATGCTCTCAGTCACAGGCTCCTCTGCCCTAGAGCTGGTCTTGGGGAAAAGGCCTAAGAATCAGGGATGGTCAGAATAAAGGGAAATTTCACCTCCTTCTTGGCTTATCTCCCTTATTCCAAGGGAGCCAAAGCAGGTTGACTCCTGCCCCTGAGCTAGAGCCAGCTAACCCTGGGGGAGCGTCTGTAAGATGCCACAGCCTTCTCCAAGAATGTGGTGGGTTCTCTCCATCCCTGCTGCTCAAATGAAGAGCGGATTGCTACCAAGTAGAAGAAATCGCCAGTCCAGAGAATCGAGGACATGTTTGATGAGTAATTGCTGGCTGAAAAAAAAGTCAATGAATAAATGAACGCTTTTTAAAGAGCAGAGGCCAACAAGCAGTGATCTGACAAATAGTGCAAATGAACGAAAAGGGAGGGTGTGTGAGAGCCTGGTGAGAGGCTGCTCCAATCTGAACAGGGTGGCTGTAGCTCAGCTCCACCTGGCTGCGGTTAAGTATGATTACTTGCCCAGTATTCCCACATGTGGCTTTCCAAGGCAATCCTGAAATTCAAATGTTTATTTTAAATGACTTATTTTAAAAATCAACATTGTGCAGGTTTAGTTTAAAATAGCAAAATACACACATTTTAAATGTACAGGTCAATGGCATTTGAACAAAGTACACACTCATGCAACCACCACCCTGATCAAGACATAGAATGTTTCCATCTTTCCAGAAATCGTCCTCTTGCCTCTTAAAGTCAATGACCTCCATCCTACCCCCTGCTCCAGTTAACCGCTGGCCTCATTTCTATCTCTACAGATATGTTTTTTTTTCTGTTTTAATATAATTGGAACTTAATATAAATTGAATCATACAGAATGCATTTGTTTCCTGTCCTGTTTCTTTCACTTAGCACGTCTGTGAGTGAGATTCATCCATGCACGTATCCAGCATTTGTTCCTTTTTATGGCTGAGTAGTATTCCATGGTCTAAATGTATTATAGTTGTTGATTCATTTCCAGTTGGTGGACATTTGAGTTCTTTCCAGACTTAAAACTATTATGAATAAAGCTGCTAGGAACATTCCTGGACCAGTCTCTTTATGGACATATGTTTTCATTTCTCTTGGGTAAAAACAGAGGAATGGAGTTGCTGAGTCATTTGGTGAGTGTATGCTTAACTTTCCATAAAGCCGCCAGACAGTTTTCAAAAGTGATCTTGCCATTTTACATTCCCTCCCCTCCCCAGTAATATATGAAAGTTCCAGTTGCTCAACATCCTTAACAATGCTTGGTCTTGTCAGTCTGTTTAATTTTAGTCTTTTAGTCAGTTTAGTCATAATTTTAGTCATTTAGATATAAAGTGGTATCCCATTTTAATCTGCATTTTCTCGATAACTAATGGCACTGAGCATCATTTCATTCACTCATTGGCCAATTGTGTATCTTCTTTTGTGAAATGCCTATTCAGAACTTCTCTTATTTATTAGTCGTTTGCCTTCTATTGTTCAGTTGTAAGAGAACTTTGTATACTCTGGATACTAGTCTTTGCCAGATATGTGCATTGCAAATACTGTCTCCCAGTCTGTGGTTTGTTATTTCTTTTTCTTGTCAATGTCTTCGGCAGGGCAAGCAATTTTAATTTGATGACGTACAACTGGTCATTTTTCTTCTTTAGTTAGTGCTTTTTGTGTTCCTAGAAATATTTGTCTACCTCTAAATTGCAGTTTTTCTGCTATGCTACCTCCTAGAAGTTCTACAGTTGAAGGCATTATGCTCCGAACCTACAACTCATTTCAAATTAATTCTTCAAAACAACGTGAGCAAAGGATTGAGGTTCATTTTTTTTTCTACACAGACACCTAGTTCTTGTAGCACCATAGAAATCAGGAAGTGTGAGTCCTCCAATTTTGTTCTTTTTAAAGATTGTTTCAGCTATGTTAGGTCTCTTGCATTTTCAGATCAGTTTAGGGTAACTTTGTTCATTCCTACCAAAAAAAAAAAAAAAAAGCCTGCTGAGATTTTGTTTGTAATTTTGTTGATTCTATATGTCAGTTTGGGTACAAAGAACATCTTAACACTATCTAGTCTTCCCATCCACTAACAGGACATATCTTTCAGTTAATTTAGATCTTCCTTAATTTCTTTCAAAAATGTTTTATAGCTTTCCATGTAGAAATCTTGCACAGCTTTCATCAAATTTACTCCCTTCTCATTTTGAAATTTTATTTTCTAAATATTTGTTGTTCATAATAATTAACTTCATATATTCATCTTGTATTCTGTGACCTTGCTAAGTTCATTTTTAGCTCTAGTAGTTTTTTTCATAAAATCCTTAGGATTTTCTATACGGATAATGATAACATTTGTTAATACATTTTTATTTCTTCTTTTTTTAATATTTCTCTCATTTTTAAATTCGTTTGTTTATTTATTTTGCCTTATGGCATTGGCTAGGACATCCCCTACAGTATTTATGGAAAGTGAGGAGATTGAACATCTTTGTCTTATTCCCAGTCTTAGGGGGAAAGCATTCCGGCTTTAACCATTAACAATGATGGTTGCTGTATGATTTTCATAGATGCCCACAATCAGGTTGAGAAGGTTTCCTTCTATTTGCAATTTGCTGCGTGTTTTTCATCATGAACGAGTTTTGGATTTCATCAAACTCTTTTGCTGCATCTACTGGGATTATTATATGATTTTTCTACTTTATTCTATAATATGTGAAATTGCTTTGATTAATTTTTCCATGTTGGAACATCTTTGCAATACTGAGATGCAGTCTTCATATAGTGCTGAATTCAGTTTGCTAATATTTTGTTGAGGATTTTGCTTTGTGCGTTCATAAGAGATATTGACCTGTAATTTCCTTTCCTTCCAACGGCATTGTCGGCTTTTGATATCAGGATTGTGCTAGCCTAATAACATATGTTAGGAAGCAGTCACTCCTATATTTTTGGAAAACATCTGTGTAATATTGATGTTATTGCTTTTGTAAATCTGTGATAGCATTCATTGGTGAACTGATCACAACATCGAATTTCTTGTATGGGAAGTTTTTTTCATGATAAATTCAATTATTTTATGTTTTTCCAGCTTTACTGTGGGATACATTACAAATAAAAATTACATAAATTTAAAGTATACAACGTGATGTTTTGAGATATGTATATATCATGATATGATCCCCACAACCAAACTAATTAACATATCCTTCACCTCACACAATAAAATATTTTTCACGTGTGGTGAAAACACCTAAGATTAATTCTCTTAGCAAATTTCAAGTGTATGATACAGATTAATTTACTATTGTCACCATGCTGTACATTAGCTCTCCAGGACTTATTTATCCCAAATAACTGAGCCTTTGTGCACTGTGACCAACATTTCCCCATTTCCCCCCAACCCCAGCCCCTGATAGGCACCATCCTACTCTCTGTTCCTATGAGTTCAACTGTTTTAGTTTCCACATAATTGAGATCATGCAGTATTTGCCTGTCTGTCTCTACCTGACTTATATCACTTAACATAATGTGCTCCAGGTTCATCCATGTTGTCACAAATGATAGAACTTCCTCCAATGTGTGTATGTGTGTGTATGTATCACATTTTCTTTCTTTACTTCTCTTTCTTTTTTCTTTCTTTCTTTCTTTCTTTCTTTCTTTCTTTCTTTCTTTCTTTCTTTCTTTCTTTCTTTCCTCTTTCTTTCTATTTCTTTCTTTCTTCTTTCTTTCTTTCTATTTCTTTCTTTCTTCTTTCTTTCTTCTCCTCCTCTTCTTCTTCTTTTTTTTTTTTAATTTGAGACAGAATCTCACTCTGTCGCCCAGGCTGGAGTGCAGTGGCACGATCTCTACTCACTGCAACCACGGCCTCCTGGGTTTGAACAACTCTCATGCATGCCTCAGCCTCCAAAGTATCTGGGATTACAGGAATGCACCAACATACCTGGCTAATTTTTTGTATATTTAGTTGAAAAGGGGTTTCACCATGTTGGCCAGGCTGGTCTCCAGTGATCCACCCACCTCAGCTTCCCAAAGGGCTGGAATTACAGGCGAGAGCCACCGTGCCCAGCCACGTATTTGTTATTCATTCATGTGTCAACGTATGTATGCTTAGGATGATTTCATATCTTGGCTATTGTGAATAATGCTACATGGGGGTGCAGATATCTCTTCAAGATACTGATTTCATTTCCTTTGGATCTATATCCAGAAGTGAGACAGCTGGGTCATGCGACAGGTCTATTTTAGTTTCTAGTTATTTTTAGTTTTTTGAGGAAACTCTGCACTGTTTTCCACAATGGCTGTACCATTTACATTCACACCAACGGTGTACAAAAGTTACTTTTTCTCCATATCCTCATCAACATTTGTCATCTTTTGTCTTTTTGACAACAGCCATTGTAACAAAGTGTCAGGTGATATCTCATTGTGGTTTTAGTTTGCATTTCCCTGATGATTAGAGACACTGAGCACCTTTTCATACACCTGTTGGCCCTTTGTATGTCTTCTTTGGAGACATGTCCATTTAGGTCCTTAGCTCATTTTTAATCAGGTATTTGGTCTTTATTGTTAAATTGTTCGAGTTCTTTTAAAATTTTGGATATTAATATTTTATCAGATATACAGTTTGCAAATATTTTCTTCCATTCCCTTAGGAGTGTCCTTTCACTCTGTTTATTTTTTTCCTTTGCTATAATGAAATCGGACCCTTATCTCACATCATACACAAAAATAAACTAAAAATGAATTAAAGACTCAACTGTAAGACCTGAAACTATGAAACTCCTGGAAGAAAACATAGGGAAAAACCTTCTTGACATTGATCTGGGCAATAAGTTCTTGGCTATGACACCAAAAGCACAGGGAACGAAGGGCAAGTAATAGGTAGAATTGAGTCAAGCAAAAAGCTTTTGTACAGCAAAAGAAACAATCAACAGGCTGAGTGTGGTGGCTCAGGCCTGTAATCCCAGCACTTTGGGAGGCCAAGGTGGGAGGATCACCTGAGCTCAGGAGTTTGAGACCAGCCTGGCCAACACGGTGAAACCCTGTCTCTACTAAAAATACAAAAATTAGCCGGGCGTGGTGGCACATGCCTCTAATCTCAGCTACTTCGGAGGCTGAGGCAAGAGAATCGCTTGAACCCGGGAGGCAGAGGCTGCAGTGCACAGAGATCATGCCACTGCACTCCAGACTGGGAGACAGAGTGAAACTCCGCCTAAGAAAAAACAAACAAACAAAAAACAATCAACAGAGGGAAAAGGCAATTCTTTCAATACATTGGAGACTGTTCAATTTTTTATTGCCCCTTGATTCAGTTTTGGAATACTGTAGTTTTAAAGTAATTTGTCTCTTTCACCTAAACTGTTAAACTTATCGGGCTGAAGTTGATTGCAATATGTCCTTATGATAATATTCCTCATTATTTCTTACTATTATGATTGCTTCTTATTATTCTTTAAAATATGCATATATTTTAAATTCTTCTAAATATGTATTAACATTCTACAGGATATGTATTAATATCCCCACTTGCACCTCTAATACTGTTTATTTGTTTTCTTTATTTTTTCATTAATTTGTCTTGCTAGAGATTTACTAATTTTATTAAGTTTTTTTCAAAGAACCAACTTATGGCTTTGTTAATTTTCCCCATGTGAATGTTTACCATTCATTGATGTTTGTTCTTATCTATATTAATTCTGTCCTCTCTTTGCTTTGAGCTTATTTTCTTTTTCTGTCTATAAAATAGAAACATCAATAATTGGTATTAAATCTTTTTCTTTTCTAAAATAGATATTGAAAGCTATACATTCTTTTCGAAGTATTGCTTTAGCTGAACCCTGCACCCAACAAAGTTTGAAATGTTAAATTTTCGTCTTCATTTGCTTCAAATATTTTAAATTTATCTTGTAATTTTCACTGGCTTCTGAGTTATTGAAAAAGCTTGTTTTATTCCAAAATGTTTAGAGATTTTCTAGATAAGTCATTTATATTGATTTCTAATTTAATGCCATGTGGTCAGAAAATAACTCGATCTGACTGCAATGTTATTAATTTTGCTGATATTTATTTTATGACCTAGAATATTAGCTATTTTGGTGACCATTCCATGTGCATTTGAAAATAATACGTATTCTGCAGGTGTTTGTGGTAGTTCTATAATGTCAATTATATAAAAATTGTGGATATTGTTATATTAATCTTTGACATCTTCATCTATGGTTTGTATATTTTTACTAATTACCAAGAGAGGAATGTTAAAATTTTTCTATCATTGTGGCTTTGTCCATTTTTCCCTTTATTTCTGTTAATGTTTCCTTCATGATTTTTTTTTTTTTTTTTTTTTTTTTTGAGACAGAGTCTTGCTCTGTCACCTGGACTGCAGAGCAATGGCACAATCTTGGTTCACTGCAACCTCCACCTCCCAGGTTCAAGCGATTCTCTTGCCTCTGCCTCCTGAGTAGCTGGGATTACAGGCACTCACCACTACATCTGGCTAATTTTTGCATTTTTAGTAGACATGGAGTTTCACCATGTTGGCCAGGCTGGTCTTGAACTCCTGACCTCGAGTGATCTGCCTACCTTGGCCTCCCAAATTGCTGGGATTACAGGCGTGAGCCATTGTGCCCGGCTATGAATTTTGATGCCCTATGATAAAGGGTATACATATTTAAAATTGTTCTACCTTGCTAGTGAATTGTTCCTTTAATCATTGTATAATGCCCGTATTTATCTCTTACTCTTTGTCTTGAAATCCACCTTCTCTAATACCCATATAGCCACGCCAGCTTTCTTACTCTTATTGTTTGCATTGCATGTCTTATCCATCTTTTACAGTCAATGTCTTGTTATTTATTTTTAAAATGTGTCTCCTACAGACAGCATCGAGTTGGATCTCACTTTTTTTCCTAGTCAAAAATCTCTATTTTCATTGGGATGCTTAGTATATCTGCATTTTATTATTTGATGAGTTGAGGTTTAAGTTCATCTTATAATTTGATTTCCACTTCCCTAGCATGTTTTATAAAATTATTTCTATTGCTTATTTCCTGTATTCTTTGATAAATATTTTAGATATCTAATACATCTTCTCTTTTTTGTACTTAATTTTTCTGTGCTTGATGTAGGGCTACTAAAATGTGTTTTTTAATTTATCAATTTATAGTCAATATTATACCTCTTCACATTTCACACTTCCCTTCTGATACTTTATACTTCCTGTTTTACAATAAATATTTTTCCCAGGATATGATTTTTTTACCTCCTTATATCCTTCCTACAATTGCTATCCTGTTTTTTACTTATCTATATATGTTAAAGGTCACTTTACAGTGTTATTATTTATGTGATAAGTAATTAGTTTTATTATGGGTAATTTAAATAAATTATGAGAATAAAAGAGAGGCTTTTATATTTACAGACTCATTTCCAATTTCTGATGCCCTTTATTTTTTACACAGATTCTAAATTTTCATTTGCTCTTATTTCTTTCAGCCTGAATGATACTATTCACTATTTCTTTTTTGCAAGCATCCTAGTAATAAACTTCCTAACTTTCTTTGTCTGAAATTATCTTGATTTCATCCTCACTTTCAGAAGCTATTTTTGCTGGATATAGAAATCTAAATTGACAGGATTTTTTTTTCATTTACACTTTATTTTTATTCTTATTTTTTGGAGACAGAGTACTGTTCTGTCAGACTAAAGTGCAGTGGTGCAATCATAGCTCACTACAGCCTCGACATTCTGGGCTCAGGTGGTCCTCCTGCCTCAACCTCTCAAGTAGCTGGAGACTACAGGCATGTGACAACATGTCCAGCTAATTAAAAAAAAACAAATTGTGGAGATGGGATCTCACTATGTTGTCTAGGTTTGTCTTGGACTCCTGAGTTCAAGTGATCCTCCTACCATGGCCTCCCAAACATTTGCACTTTTAAAATGTAATTAAATTGACTTTTAATAGCCTCCATTGTTTGATATGAAAAGTCAACAGTAAGTTATTTTTATCCTTTTGTTTCATGTCTGTAATGCGTGTTTCCAGTATGGCTGCTTTCAGTACTTTCTTTGCAATTTGACTCTGATTATTTATTTTACATTTATCTTGCTTGGAATTGACTTAGATTTTTGGTTTTGTTTTTAATCTGAAAATTTTTTTCTTGTTTTTCATTCAATTTGTTAAGTTTTTAGTCATTGTTCTTCTAAATGCTGGTGTGCTCCTTACAATTGTTTTCTGAGACTCAAATTTCAGGAATGTAAAAGCAGTAGTTCTCATATTTTTTGGTCCCAATACTTCTTTACATTATGTAAAATTTTCAAGCACCACGAAAGCATTTGTTTATGTAGTTATATCTATCAATATTTATATTAGAAATTAAAGCAGAGAAATTGTTAAAAATATGTATTTTGACACACATAAAAATAAAAATACCATAACACATTAAAATAAAAAAGATAGACTTATTGAAAAAAATCAAAAATTCTTAGTGAGAATGACACTTTCACAGAGTGCCTTTTATGGCTTAATAGAAGACAGCTACAGTCTCATATTTGTTTCCACATTTAATCTGTTGTTATATCATTCATCTTGCAGTCTATGGAAAACTCCAGTATACACCTATGAAAAGATGGACGTGAGAAAGGCAAATAATATCTTAGTTATCATAAATATAGCTTTAGTAGTACAGATTTTATGAAATAATCTTGGGGACACTCACACTTTGAAAACTGTTATTAAGCAATTAAATATTTTCACACAGGTCCATAAGGTTCTGTTTATTTTTTTTAATTCTTTTTTTCTGTATATGTTATTGAAAAATGCTGTTGATTTATAAACAAGATCCTTCTTTCTCTGCCCAGTTATAATCTTCTGTTAGGTTCATCTGGTAATTTTTTTAAAGTTTCAGTTATTATAATTTTCTGTTATTGAATTCCCATTTGGTTGATTTTTTGTATAGTTTACATTTTTCTGCTCAGATTCTTTTTCTATTCAATCATTAGGACCATATTTTTCTTTAATTCTTTGAAAATATTATACTTGTTTTAAAGTCTTTGCTACCTCCATCATAGGAGTCATCTTACATTTAGTTTCTTGATTATATTTTCTTTATCCCTGAATCACATTTTCATGTTTTTATTTTTGTATGCCTAAGTGATATTTGATTGAATACTGCACACCATAGATTATATGTGGTAGAGAATGTGGATTCTGTTATCTTTTCATAGGAATGTGTGCACATGTTTATTAGGCAGTTCAGTTGCCTGCACATCATCTAGTAGGCTTGGTTTTATGTTTTTTAAATAATAAATGGAAAGTCCAAGGTATTTCCCAAGCCCCTCTAATTTGACAGGACTCAAACTGCAAACTCTTGTTGGGGCTTCAATTTGGACTCTGTTGGGACAAATTAAGAATAGTTCTTATACCTTAGACACAATTTTCTGTTGTCTTGAAAGATGCCTGAGATGTTAACCATATGCTCAAGAGATCTCTTCACTCTAATAAGGTTGAGAATCAAGCATCCAGCCCCACCACACTGCCTGTCCTCCGTCACTGTCAAAGCTTTAGTCTCTCTGCTCTACTTTCAATCTCCCAACAGCTTAACTCTGGTAAGCACTAGGTAATCTCCATGCACGTGCAGTCTGGTTCTCATCCATGGACTTGCAGGGAACCACCTACACACCTCCCTTTCTCTGATGCGCCATTGTGCAGATTGCAGCCATTTGAAGTGACTCAAACTCTGACCTCATTCTCCTCAGCTCAGCATCCCCACCATCCTCTGCCCAGATATCAGCTTGCTCTGCTGTGATTGTGCTACTATTACAACCCAGGCAGGGGACTGAATGACCAGAAATCTCCTCACATGAGCTTCCCTTCTCTCTGGAATCACTGCTTTGTGTTATCTAATTGTTATTGCCCCAAATCAGTTGTCATACGCTGTGTCTAGCTTTATAGTTCTTTATGACAAGAGAACCAACTGAGCTATTCCGTAAACCTGTGAGGTTCACTGGGCCCACATACCTCACTCTGATCAGGCAATCTGCCCTGTCATACCATCTTCACTTGATGCCTAGTAGACAATTATTCAAGGGATGTAAACTATATAGATAATTAAGTGGGTAATTTCATTTCCTCAGTGGATTTTTAGGCATATTTTTGAAATGCATACTTCTCTACTTAGCCAGTGACTTTCCTCTCACATATGGCAACCCTGGTCTTTGAATCTTCACTTAAAATTTGTCCCTTCCAGAAGAAAGCTTTAGTATTAGTCAGGGTTCTTCAGAGGGACAGAACCAATAGGATGCATAGATAGATAAGTGAGAGGTTATTTATTAAGGGAATTGGCTCACATGATTATGGAGGCTGAGAAGTCCCACAACAGGCCATATGCAAGCTGGAGACCCAGGGATGCCTGCAGCATGGCTCAGTCCAAGTCCAAAAGCCTCAGAACCAGAGAAGCCAGAGGTGTAGCTTGAAGTCTGAGGCCAAAGGCCTGAAAACCTGGGGCAGGGGCTGCTGCTACACATCCTAGAGTACAAAGGCCTGAGAATCTGGAGTTCTGATGTCCAAAGGCAGCAGAAGATGGGTGCCTCGGTTCTACGAGAGAGAACCTGGAGTTCTGATGTCCAAAGGCAGCAGCAGATGGGTGTCTCAGGTCTAGAAAACAGAATCTGGAGTTCTGATGTCCAAAGGCATCAGAAGATGGGTGTCTCAGTTCTACGAGAGAGAACCTGGAGTTCTGATGTCCAAAGGCAGCAGCAGATGTATGTCTGAGGTCTAGGAGAGATAATCTGGAACTCTGATGTCCAAAAGCATCAGAAGATGGGCATCTCAGTTCTAAGAGAGAGAACCTGGAGTTCTGATGTCCACAGGCAGCAGCAGATGGGTGTCTCAGTTCTAGGAGAGAGAACCTGGAGCTCTGATGTCCAAAGTCAGCAGAAGATGGGTGCCTTAGTTCTAGGGGAGAGAAAGCACAAACTCAACTTTCCTCTGCCTTTTTGTTCTATCTGGGACCCCAGCAGATTGGATGGTGCCTGCTTACATTGAGGGTAGATCTTCCCATCTCAGTCCACCAATTCACCCTCCAATCTCCTCCAGAAATACACTCACAGATGCACCCAGAAATAATGCTCTATCAGCTATCTAGATATCCTTTAATCCAGTCAAGTTGATTCCTAAAATTAACCATCACACCCTCCTAAACCAACCTGTCTGAAGCCTTCAATGAAAGGAAAGATGCACATATATCTGTAGCTATAACTACTGACTGATTATATGGATTAAGAGAAGTATAGTACTTCATACCTGTCATTGATGGATTTTTTTTCTCCACTGCACTTAGAAGAACTACAACCCCAAATTCCTTAGTCTGACCTTGGCACAATTCCATGCTTGGTCCCTAGTCATTTCTAATCCATGTTGGTAACTCAACCTACAATTATACTGTTACACACTTACAGACTTCACTTAAAACAAGTCTGTGGGATTTTTGCCATAGTCACTCCTAACTATCATCCATCCACTCACCCCTGTGTAGACAGGATTCCACTGTATCACACCAACCTATGCATGATATCCTATATCATATAATGCCCTGAACTTTCCCATGTCAGAGGGAGGTGAGCCCGGCAGGCTGGTATTATAGTGGTGACCGCCCTGCCGCCTGCATATGGGATGAGTCCTCTCAAATAGCAGAAGCAGAGGGGGTGGGGGCAGATGCATGTCCCACCGACACAGGATACCGTCCTCGGGGGCTCCGTGCCTCCCCTGCCAAGGTCAGGGTTGTTCAGATGATATGGGGGAGCAGCGGAGTGGTGTTCATCGAGCTCTGGGAATGGGAGCTGGGTCCCCTCTCTGTGACCTTAGGAAGCTTATTTAACCTCACTGACTCTGTTTTCCTCATCTGCATTTGGAAACTTGATGTAACAATATCAAATCATGATTTCTCATGTGGAATACACTTGGAGGAGGGTGGTTTGCACTGTGGTTGCTCTACCCTGAGGGTGGTTATCAGCAAGGCCTTTTTAAAGTAGACTTGAGCTTTAGGTATTAAGAACCTAAAACATGTGCATAACTTTTGGCCTGGGATTTCTCTCCATTTTTAGGTCTGTGTTCCAAGGAAATGATCAGTGATATAGTTAAATATTTGCATTCAGGGATGTTATTTGAAACTTTATATATAACAATGACAGTGTATGACATAATTTGCATCTGTATCTGCACCCAGATCTCATGTCAAATTGTAATGCCCAGTGTTGGAGGTGGGGCCTGGTGGGAGGTGATTGGATCTTGGGGGCGGATTTCCTCCCCATGCTGCTCTCTTGATAGTGAGTGAGTGAGTGCTCATTAGATCCAGTTGTTTAAAAGTGTGTGCACCTCCCCACTTTCTCTCTTCCTCCTGCTCTGGCCATGTAAGACATGCTGGCTTCCCCTTTGCCTTCCACCATGACTGAAAGTTTCCTGAGGCCTACTCAGCCATGCTTCCTGTACAGCCTGAGGAACTGTGGCCAATTAAACCTCTGTCATTAAACAAGAAGCTACTTTTATAAGAAATTTTATAAGAAATTCTCATAAATTGCCCACTCTCAGGTATTTCTTTACAGCTCTGTGGGAATGAACTACTATAAAGTATATCAGTATAAAATTAGCCTACATCCAAATATGGAAGATTGCCCAAATTGTGATTTATCCACATAATGGGATATGTATACGGTCATTCAAAATCATTTCTTTTTTTTCAATTGAGACATGGTCTGGCTCTGTCCCCCAGGCTGGAGTGCAGAGGCATGATCTCAGCTCATTGCAGCCTCGACATCCCGGGTTCAAGTGATGCTCCCACTTCAGCCTCCCAAGTAGCTGGGGCTACAGGCACATGCCACCACACTTGGCTAATTTTTGAAATTTTTCTAGAGACAGGTTTTCACCATGTTGCCCAGGCTGGTCTTGAACTCCTGGGCTCAAGACATCTGCCCACCTCAGCCTCCCAAAGTGTTAGGATTATAGGCATGAGCCACTGCTCCTTGCCTAAAATCTTATAAAGAAAATTTAATATCATTGGAAAATGCTGACAATATAAAGCAGTCAGATAAATACTCTATGTAATTTGTTATGTATGTATAAAGTATATAGGAAAATATTCACAGTGTTATTATCTCTGGATGATAGTGTTATTGGTGATTTATTATTTTTTCTTTATTATAATGTTCTATATTTTTCAATTGTTGCAAGTCAATACACAATAAACGAAAATCTTACTTACGAAAAAATGTTGGAGTTAAAGTCTGGGGTCTGGATTTGAGTCCAGGCCCCAACATTGGCTGTGCAACCTTAAGTAGGAGAAAGCTGAAAAATGGGAAAAACTTGTCTCACCTTTCTCATTGGATAGGCAAGGAACTAAAGATAATGTGCACATGAGTCATGTGGAAGGAAAATGGCAAAAAAGATAGAGGGGCTATTGCTCATATGAATCTGACTAGGAAACAAGAAGCTACTCTTAAAAGAAGTATTGATGCTTACAAGGTTTCAGGTCACCCCTATCTCCTCCAGCCTATCTTTAAAATAGACAAAATTCAAAACAAAACAACACAAAATTTCACGCAGAAGGTTCTTCTGCCTGGTAACACAATGCTTCTGTGTAGTTAAAACACAAGCTACATCTGACAACTGCACTATCAGATGGGAGCTCTGGACATGTGAAAATCATTGCTCCTGTACTGTAAGACCTGATAGAGCCCTCCAGCCAGCCACCAGCCTTGCAGAGGATTACATGGGGTCTCCATACAAAGCTGGATGCTTCAAGATAGTTGCAGTCTCAAGAGTGCATTCCCTGCCTCTGACAGAGTGGTAGCGGCTGTTACAACCCATCCTGTGGTGCCCAAGAAGACACTCAGCGTTCATTGCAGGTAGAGCGGCCCCCAGTGCAGCCACATTGGAATCCATTTGTAATATTTATTTAACTAGAAAATATAAACGTCCTAAGTCCCAACAATCCTACTTCTCTGCAGCAACTCTAGGAACGTATTTGCTGATGTGCATGAAATGGCTGGGCATTCCTTTTAAGTACTACATGATATTCCATAGATGAGGCATGCTAAAATACTATTCAGACCTCAGAGACTTCTCTTATTGTTCAGCATCTTGAGTTAAGCTGCAATGAAGTGAATCGACATGTCACAACATCAAAAGTCTCCAAGAGTTTGTTTTTTTTTAAATTTAAAAAAAGTATGTTGCTAATCAGAATATACACTATCAAATCATTTATATAAAAATAAGTCAAAACACTACAATTCTAATTTCTGTGGGTGTATAAGGCTCAGAAAAATGTCTGGAAAGATTCATACCAAATTGATCATACTGATTAGACCTGAAAGTATGGGAGAATGTGGAGGATACAGTCTTTCTTACCTGTATTTAAAATCATTTTTAAAAAGAATGTGTCCATGTATTACTTGTGCAATTCACATAAATTTGACAGTAAAAATTAAAATAGCTGACACAAAATAATTATGAATAGTTGAAAACTGAACAAACAAATAAATACACTATAGTCATTCAAAGCCAGGTTTCTCATTGTTGGAGAAAAGAGTATGAAATTGGAAAGGGGAGGAGGAGACAGAATAAGCCCTACGGTGCTGGATTGAAATTGAAGGTATAAGTAAAATCTCATGGTTTAAAAAGGGCAGAGGAAGGGAGGAAGGGAGAGAGAGTTAGGGAAGTCAGGGGAGAGAAGGAAAGAGATAAAGAAATTGCTCATATGCATATGCACAGAGGACCTGGAAACAATGGAACTCCAATAGCAATGAGCATACTTAGCATGGAGGCGTTTCTTTCTATGTCATTCTCCTCTAAGAGAAGACAGGGCCACTTACAAAATGGTCATTGCAGGCCTGCAACCGAGAAAGCACAAGATGAGCCTGAAACTTCTGGTCCCAAAAAGTAAGGAAATGCTCAAAGAATAACAGGGACATATCAAAAGGACAAAGAAGCCAACTTGCAGACTCCCACTGGCCAAATATGAGGCAAATTTAGCACAAAAATAAATCATGATTGACAATCATGATTTATTGAATGAAATAAGCATCCACCAGTTACATGGATATAAATAAATAAATGAAAAAGAAGGAAAAGCTCTTCCTTGCAGTAGAAAGACAATTAGTAAATGTAGAAGGAATACTATAATTAGGAAAATTTCCTCTTGGCAACTATCATCATCATCCTTGAATCAAACAAGAATCGTCAACGGATATTAAAACTACTGAAGGGATGTTTGAGGAATAACAGGGGATATTTACATAGTCTTGAAATATCTCCCATAAGATGCTTACCTATTTCAAAGGAAAAGGACATTTTCCTAAGAATGGAGAAAGCTGGCAACACCACTGTCACCAAGACATCCAGATTAGCAACTCCAATCATGGGACAAAGCTACATCTTGTGCCCCCTGACAGGAAGAACCGAGGAGACCAAGGCACCATTTTGGTGGCATTTCTGCCAGAAATGAGTAATGCAAACCTAATCCTCATAAAATATCAGGATTTAAAAAACCCAAATTGAGGACGATCCACACAGTAGCCGGACTCCAGCCCTCAAAAACGTCAGTGTCGTGGAACACAAAGGAAGATAGAGGCATAAAAGGAGGCCAAGGAGAGATGAGCACCGAAGGCAACTCACGATCTGTGATTTCCTTCCACCACTAAGGAGAGTGTTAGGATAATCAGCCCCATCAGAACAAAATCTGTAGATGACAGGTTATCCTATCAATATTAACTTCCTGATTTTTGTGTATTTTCTAATTCCTGTGTTTATGGAAGTGGACATCTTGTTTATGGGAAATGCACGCTGAAGTATTCATGGGTGAAAGAGCATCAGGTCTGCAGTTAATTCTCCAACGGTTCAGAAAAATTAAAGTGTGTGTATACACATAATTACAGTGTGTGTGTGTGTGTATGTATGTATGTATTAGTCTGTTTTCACACTGCTGATAAAGACACATCTGAGATTGGGTAATTTATAAAGGAAAAGATGTTTAATGAACTCACAGTTCCACATGGCTGGGGAGGCCTCACAATCATGGTGGAAGGTGAAAGCTACATCTAACAAGGCAGCAGGTAAGAGAAAATGAGAGCCAAGTGCAAGCAGAAACCCCTTATAAAACCATCAGATCTCGTGAGACTTACTCACTACCACGAGAACAGTATGAGGGAAACCTCCTGCACAATTCACTTATCTCCCACTGGGTCCTGCCTGCAACACATGGGAATTATGGGAGCTACCATTCAGATGAGATTGGGTGGGGACACAGCCAAGTCATATCAGTGTGATACATAAAAAGAGAGAGGAAGAGAGAAAAGAATAAAAGCTGGTAAAATGCTAACAATTAGGGAATCTGATGAAGAGAATATGAGAATTCTCGCAACTTTTCTGTAAGCCTGAAATTACAAACTTAAAAAGAAATGGCAAGTTTAAAGGCGAAATAAAGGGGTAGACAAAACAACTTGCAGCAAGCAACCAGGGTCTCCAACCAAGATGTCAGAGTCAACAACCTGGCCAATACTGTGAAGAAGCTGTGTATACAGAATACTCAAAACTCTGGGTCCAAGGCCGGGAGCAGTGGTCCCTGCCTGTCATCCCAGCACTTGGGCCCAGGAGTTCCAGACCAGCCCAGGCAACACAGCAAGACCTTATTTCTACAAAAAAAAAAAAAAAAAAAAAAGTTTAAAAGACTAGCAAGGCATGGTGGCTTGTGCCTGTGGTCCCAGCTACTTGGGAGGCTGAGGAGGGAGGATCGCTTGAGCCTGAATGGTCGAGGCTGCAGTAGCCATGATCGCACCACTGCACTCCAGCCTGGAGAGACAGCCAGACCCTGTCTGAAAAAAAAAAAAAAAAAAAAAAAAAGAAGAAGAAGAAGAAGGAAAAAGAAAAAGAAAAAGAAAAATATCTGGGTTCAGGTTCAAATGTCGGCCAAGAGAAAGGAGGACAGTAAGACCTTTCAAAACCTTCATTTCTAAAACAGGACTATTAATCCTAAATCAAAGGATGCTGGGGTGATGGAGCAGGTTTTGAGTAGTTTTGAGTGGAGAGCAGCTAGCATTGAGCCAAGCCCCTAGAACCTGCTCAAGAGATGAGAGTGTGGCTAGTCCCTCCCTGCTCGCTTGCGACCCCCAAGACCATCACTGAAATACACAGGGAGGTGAGGGCCTCAAGTACCTGAGACGCTAAGAGTAAGCACAGAGTGGGTGAGGAGCCTCTGCCTAGGGGCCAAGTCAGTGTCCCGTTGGGTTGTAGAAGCTTTTTATTGAATAAAGTTCCAGGGCTCCAGTGATCTGTCAATGCTGCACCTGCAGCCTGAGGAAGTAGGAAAAGCTAGGTGTCCGCTTATTTAGAGGGGCAGGATAGCCCGCCCAATGCTTGAAACGCATGTGCCTTTCCAGCGCAGTTGGATCTAGGTTTGGAAACTTGGAAGACTGATATGAAGATGGTCCCAGGCTGCTGCAGTCCTTGGCACTAGAGGGCAGGCCAGCAGGTTCCCTGTCTGCCCGGGTCAACTGAACAGGGACCTTGGCACCAACTGCAGAGTGGCTGCTGTCAACTTAAACACACACACACACACACGCATGAGCGCACACACACACTCTCCAAAGGGAAGCTTAATATATAAAAAATATAGAATTCATAGAATCAAAGTAAAATTGAATTCCTCAGGCAGTTTAACTCTTTCCCCTTGGGCAGGAAAAGGTTCAGTTTTGACAAAACCTCGAATACGCCTCCGCTGAGACCTGCTGTCACAGCTCTGGGTTTGAGCATCCACGGTTCAGGATGGAGGGAGAGCCCAGAGATAGGGCCAGACAGGCCTCCGCCCCTCCCTCTGGCAGGTCCTTCATCTCCCCAGCCCCAGCTTCCTCCAAGGTGACATGTAAAGACAGCACTGTCCAGTTCCTCCTGTCATCATGGAGATAACAGATAACATGCAGCGTCCTGGAAGACACTCCGTGGTCAATAACTAGCAGCAATGACTCTGATTATCATCCACATTTGCTTCCTGGGGATACAGAAATATATCCTCCCTGGAGCCTCGGTTCTCCTGGACTCAGAGAGGGACATGAGCTGCTGCTCTGAGCTGTTCCTGGTGCAAGAGCTCCCAGGCTGCACGTGCCAGGCACACAGCACATGCCCGGGACACACCTGTTGAGTGAACACATGGACAGGCGCAGCCAAATCTTTCTGACATCTTAAAAGCACTGAAGGAAATTCTAAGTCCTCTTAAAAATATATCTTTAAGCACATCTATGAGCATGACTTTCCTCGCCCCTATACCTGCAAGCAGACATTGTTACCCTTGAGTCTAAATCATCTTTTCCCTTTTGCGTTGCAAAAATTTTCCCTGACAGCCAACAGAACATATTCTTCTTCTAATTGTTGGTTTACCTCTCACAAACGCTGGTGGATCTCCCCATCTCTAATCCTCACCCGCTCATTCATTAACTATCAAGTGTGGCTTTTTGGAACAATTATATTCTGTCCTGCTGTCAGCTCTATCCACACAGGTAGAGGATGCATCCCAACTCCTTACACGGGATGTAAATTATTGCTGGCATACCAGTACCTGAAGAATGATTACACCCAGTGCACAGTTAAATAATGGATGCTTAGCACGGTGCATTGTAATAAGCAAAAGATATGAAATATCTACAATTCTAAGTGGAATATGCTAAGTATTTTTTTATAATAAAACCATTTTGGGGGAAGACAGGCTATTGAATCATGGTCTCCAGAAAAGACACCCATGTGTCAGTTCATTTGCAGAAGCCTGCTGGCGCTGTCATCTCATCTGTGAAGTGGGGACAAGTATCATATTTTTCATCAAATAGAGGTACTGCTTAGCACTGAGCCTGACACACAGTAGGTGCTCAGTAAATGGCAGTAGCTGCTGTCATCTGAGGAATGGCTGCCCTGGCTAGGCTAGCAGTAGGCTGGGGCAGTGTCTCCTCGTGGGAAGAGCAGCTGGAGTGCTCACCACCTTGATGTACCTGTGGTCAGGTTTGGTGTCTGACCACAGGGAAGGGCAGGCACACCACCCTGCCCCACCCCACCCCACCCACCTTTCCACTGGGAAGCTGAGGGTAGAGCCTGCTTTGCCACCAAACACAGTAGAAGGTTCTGGAGGGCTGGGAGGAAATGGAGTTAGGGTGGCTCTTGAAGACTTCTCTCTGCCTTGGAAGCCTTCCAGAAATAAAACCCTGGAACTCAGTGCAGTGCTCAGGCCTGAGCAGTAGGGGCCTCTTCCTGAGCCCCATGCTCTGCAGGGCCCTTCTGTGATCCTTGTCCCAGGGCAAGGAGTATGCAGATACAGGGGACATGCCTGCCTGGCACCTGCATTCTTCCCATTTCAGAGCATGCTTTAGCCCCCTTAGGAAGTCCATTTCACAGCAAAGGAAGCTGAAACCCAGAGGATACTGGTTTCCCTGCAAAGCGGAAGAGGTGGTCTTACTAATTCCAAACCAGTTGTTCCTTATTCCAAAGCTGTTCTGGCCTCACCCTGCCTCCTGCTCCCTAGTGACATGGGTGCCCGGGATCTTTTGTACCTGTGCAACAGGCACCTCTTTGACCTCCTTCACAGCAAATGAAGCTGAGACCCAGAAGATAAAGGATTCCCTGGGCAGCAGAAGAGGTGGTCTTTCTAATTCTGAAGGTGTTCCAGCCCCACCCTCTCCCCACGCCTCCCAACCCTGCCGTGATATGGGTTCCTGCGACCTTTGCACCTGTCCAGTGGGCACTTCTTTGGCCACCTAGACCAGTCCATCTGGTGTTCTCAAGCCAAGGCCCCCAGAAGATGCAGCAGGCTGTGCTGAGTGGGAATGAACACTTCCTGCTCTTATTCCTGCCTGGGGAGGTGGAGTGGGACCTATCACAGAGCCAGGGCTGAGAGCAGCAGAACTATCTAGAACACTCACGCCAGCATCCTACCCACTGCAGCGCTGATGCCGGAGCAAACCGCCTCTGCTCACAGGGCTTCTCAGCAGAGCTCCCCCCTGCAGTCCCCACAGGAGGCCTGGAGCTCAGGTGGTTTCCCAGGGCTGGAAGTGCATGGTTTTCCTCTGTATCCCTAAGCACCCCCGGGCACTGAGGCACAGGGCATAGTGCTGGGGTGCTGCGTAACCTGCAGATGTTTCCAACCTTCTAAGTCTCAGTGTGTAAATTCATTTCCTGAGGCGATGACATTAAACATGGTGGCTTAAAATAACAGATATTTATTTTCTCACAGCTCTGGAAGCTGCAAGCCAGAAATCAAGGTGTCTACAGGGTCATGCTCCCTCAGGCTTCAGGGGAAAATCCGTTTCTTGACTTTTCTGGCTTTTGGTGGCCTTCCTGAGGTTGTGGCTGCATCCCTCTAATCTCTGCCTCTGTCTTCGCTCCACGGTCTCTCCCTATGCCAGCTCCCCCGTGTGTCTCTTGTAAGGACACATGTCATCAAGGTCAGGGCCCACCTGGATAACTCAGGATGATCTTGACATCTCCAGGCACTTGATTCACTTATATCAGGTGATATGGTTTGGCTCCATGTCCCCAACCAAATCTCATCTTGAATTATAATCCCCACATGTCAAGCGTGGGACCAGGTGCGAGTAACTGGATCCTGAGGTCAGTTTCCCCATGCTGTTCTCATGATAGTGAGTTCTCAGAAGATCTGATGGTTTTATACGCATCTGGCATTTCCTCTGCTTGCAGCTCTCTCTCCTGCTGCCATGTGAAGAAGTTGCCTGCTTCCCCTTTGCCTTCTGCCATGACTGTAAGTTCCCTAAGTCCTCCCCAGCCATGCGGAACTGAGTCCATTAAACCTCTTTCCTGTATAAATTACCCAGTCTCAGGTATTTCTTCATAGTAGTATGAGAATGGACTAATACATTGGCAAAGACCCTTTTTCCAAATAAAGTAAACATTTACAGGTTCCAGGGATCAGGATGTGGGCATATCTTTTTGGAGACCACCATTCAGCCCACTACTGTGTCCTCAGTTATAAGGCACAAATAATAATAGTATTAGCCTCATAGAATTATGGTGAGGATTTAACAAGACAATGTATATTAGACAAGTGCTGAAAATATTCAATATAGATATTTTAATTTTCTCTGCACATACATTTAGGTAAAAACATAATATATAGATCTTGATAATAGAGTCCTAGTGCACGTCAAACATTTACTTGCTTAGTTAATCGAAACCATCTCTAAAGGTTATTTGCATATTCAGGGTGAGGTATCCTCGTGCAAATCCCAGGACAAGGTGTTCCCAGGGACAGGGGTAGTTGGGGTCATTAGAGGGGCTTTAAATATCACTGATGAGTCACTTTCATTGTACTAGCAAAATAAGCAGTTCAAGTACAAGAGCTAAGGTTTCTAAGACACACACAGACTGTTCAGAGAAAAATGCAGCAAATGGATCAAGAGAAGAAGAAGAAAGAACAGGATTTTTTTTAAGATTAAAAAAAGGAAAACAGTCATAGATGTCCTTGGCAGAGAAATGGCTAAATGCTCAAAGTTGCATCTCAACTGTGTGCCCCTCCACAGGGGTTAACAGAAAAGCTGAAGGGCCTGAGAAAACCAAGTCTCCAACAATATGTGCAGAATAATTATTAATTTTTTTTAATCTTTGTAGAGATGAAGTCTCGCTATGTTGCCCAGGCAGGTCTCAAACTTCTGGCTTCAAGCAATCCTCCCCCTTCAGCCTCCCAAAGTGCTGGGATTACAGGCATGAATCATTGCACCCAGCTGCAAAATGATCATATATGTAAAAAGCAATAGTCTGTGCATGCATGAGTACGCTTTCCTGTGCACATATAAGCATGGAATGATGACATACTTCTACCTCGCAACCCGGATAGAAGGGGCCAACTCCCTGTCCCCCACCCACCAGTTCACTGCTGTCCCTTCAGCAAAGGGACAGGAATGAAGAGGGAGTTTTACTATTTCTGTAATGTGTGGCAATTTCTCAGCAAAGATGGCAACAGAATTTGCCAGTGCAATCTCAAAATTAAGGAAATTTCACATCCAGCTGTCAAAGGCTGTCAAAGGACAGCTGGGTGTGACTAAGGCAGAGGAGCTCCTGCTCTTGTCTGAACACTACTCTCCTCCCCACCACCATCTACAGAACAGACCGGCTCACAGACAACCTCCCATACTAATTCTGCTGCAAGGATTTGGGTACCTTGCCAGGCAGGTCCTGGGCACCTGGCAGATTTTGAATGGGAGACTGAGTGACCTGCTGACCAGCTAGCCTCCTGAGACCCACTGGCAAATACCCTGTGGTCTTAGCATCCCCTGGTCCATCCACTTGCATGAGGACTAAATGAAGAGCTTCAAGGTCATGCCTGGTTAGGGATGCTGGGTACCCTGGGTACCAGAGTGCTGTGCCCAAGGGTGTATGTGTTCTGGTCCCCAGCACGGCCGGGCCTGCAGAGGAGGCAGGAGTGAGTCACCACAAAGCTATGCTGCACAGGTGCAGTGAAACTGTGATATGCTGGGAACTGAGCCCAGGCTGGGCTGTGGGCCCTGGAGGAAAGGGGACCGGTCAGCACCAATCCCCAGGGCTGAAATATAAAACACGCTGTGGCTCGCCCTCTCTGAGAGTGCACTGGCTTTCATATTTCTGAGGCTTTGTTTTGCCACAATGGATGCATTTCTGAGTTCCTGTCTTTGTAAACAGATACCGTTCAATGTGGCGGGTGATTTTCAGGCCATCCGCCTCTCTGCTTTCCCACATTTTGGAGGAGCAGAGTTCAAGTTCTAGTTCTTGCCCTAGCTGTGGTGTGATCCACATGGGCTGAGTCCCCATTCTGGGCTCCGACCTGCTCTGTGAAACTGCAGTCAATGGGGCTAGCGCATGTCCAAGGACAGCGGGAAGCGGCCTGCTCTGAAGTCAGCCATGAATCCTCTTAGTCATTCCCCGGGGTGCCCTGATGCTGATGGACAAGACCACACTTAGATTCAAGTATGCAAGGAAGGACTGCAGCATCTAAAAGCTATCACCTGGCCAGCATCTGGAGAAGGTGGTGCTGGGGGCAGGTGCCTCAGCAGGAGTAGGGAAGGAAGGAAGTCACTTCAATGAATGATAATGAACTTTGCCCAACATCCTCCTAGCTAGAGGAGAGTCTGGGTTTCCTTTCCAGAGACTCCGATCAGACAAAGAATCAGCTTTTGATTCCATGCTTTCCTGGCTCTCTGGTGACTGGAGGAGGAAAACGAAGGAGATGAGGTTTCCACTGTTGATCATCAATGGGGAACGCCAACCAAATTTTGCAGAGTGTTTTGAACTCCCCCAAAACTCCTCTGCAGTAGGCAATGGTGAATCCAAATAGCACACATCTGGGGGCAGTGAGGACGGGCTCTGCTTGCTACCCTCTGCAGGGGGACACAGTAAGCTGCTCTGAAACCCCAGCTGCTGGCTGGAGTGGGAGGCAGCCTGGATGCTCCAGAAACTCCAGGCCTGCTTCATAACTCACCATGTTGCAGGAATGTGTCATCCTCAGAACAACGTCACTAAAGGCCTGGGGGATTTGCGTCTGCCTCAAAATCATACCCGGCCTTATTTTCAAATCACTGTGCTTACCACCAAGAGTTGTGCCCTTTCTTTTATGCATGGCAGGGGCGCCGGGCTAACATGACCTGAGCTCCCCATTCAAAGCCACGCCACGGACACCTGTCACTACAGCTGCTCCCCAAGCGGCTGTGTGTAGTTTTGGCCGATGTCACAGTCACTCAAGCACCCCTGGGGTTTCTGGGGGGCAGGGTCAGCTTGCCCTAAGACAGGCAGAGCAGCAGCAGAGGGGTCTGCGCATGGGAATTCTGTATCCTTCTCTGCAGGGAATGGGGAATCCCTTGTCCTTAGAAATCTGGGGGCATCTCATGGCCTCTACATCTAAAAGAACCAGGCAAGCCCCCCCTTACTAAGTGCCAATCCTGTTCAAGTGTTGCTCAGGGGCTAGTGTTGGGGTGATGAGTGAGGTGTTTGCAGTCTTGGGAAGAAGCTCAATGTGCACCCTGTAACAGAAGTTGAGATTGCCCAGGACAGGAGGGGACGGTCCAGTCACTGGAAGCAGAGGGATGTGGGGTGCAGGGGATGCAGTAGGAGAGCACAGGGGTGGCGCCAAAACTGAGTACATGGTCATTCTTCACCAACACAAGCATGCAGCCTTGGTCCCCATGTTCACCCTCCCCGAGGCTCACTTTCTCCCCTTCTGTGAAATGAGATTATAAAGTGACTTTCCCTTCATAGGACTGCTGCAGGATGGAGAGAGACAGGGAACACAGAGGAATCCACTCAGGGCCTGGCTCCTGCACACCCACCACGGTGGCCTTGCTTTTAGTCTTCCCTGTCTAGTGAAGAATCCCTTTACATCTCATTAGAATCCAACACACCCTCTGTGCACATGCCTGCCGCCCAGCCCCATCAGCTCTCTCTCTGCGGGGGCCCTTTTCCAGGTGCAGTAGACAGAGAGAAAGATTCAGGTCTCAGGTGCTCCCAGGCTGGGGCGAGACTCACCTGTAAGCAGATTGCAACATGAAGTAGTGACAGATGTTTGCCCAGAGGGCCTCGGGAGTGACTGTCTGTGCCTGGGGGTATTCCCCAGGGCATATGAGGCAGAGGTGCTCTGATTCTGTAACACACACAGCAAACAGGTACAGAGTATGTTCATTCTTTTTTTTATCATATATGCCTTCATTTTCCATTCATTCATTATTTCTTGGTTATCTACCATGTGCCAGGCACAGAGAAGTTTCGCAATATGGGAACAGCCCTCCATTCAGAGGAAGTGACGGCTCCTGACAGAGGGGCCTTCCCTGAACAGGGTCACTGCCCTGCCCGCCTGTCCTAACAGTGCCACCTTGGGCCTGAGGCTGCAGCTCTCACTGGGGTTCGTGCAACTGGACAGTCTGCCTGGCCGATTCCTCTGTATTCCCTGTCTCGATCTCCATCCCACACCATTGTCCTACTCACAGCACCAAGGACAGGACTGGACACGCTACAGGTGACTGAAAGCAAGGCCGCCATGGTGGGTGTGCAGGAGCCAGGCCCTGAGTAGTGAGTTCCTCTGTGTTCCCTGTCCCTCTCTATCCCACAGCAGTCCTATTGGTCAGTCCTGTTGATGGCTGTGGCCTTTGGTGTGGGGAGTGCTCCGGGGAGGGTGCTCCAAAAGAGGTGTTTCCTCCCTGGCTTCAGGGAGCACTTTGTAGGAGAGCCAGAGGTGGCTGCACAGAGGCCGTTAGAGAGAATGGACATTGTAAGCAGAGGGAAGGATGTAAGCCAAGGCACAGAGGGCTGCGCTACTCAGGGTGGCGAGGGAGCAGGACGGTACCGTGGGGAGCTGTGTGCTCAGAAGCTAAGCCCAGACACCAGCCCCAAAGGGCTGGCCTGGGAAAGCCACCCAGAGTGTCTGAGCGACTCTCATTCCCTTTGGTGCCTTAGCCTGAGTGTTCTGAAGGCAGAGCTGAGGCAAAACAGTATGTGTGAGTAGTTTATTCTGGAACATGACCCCGTAAGCAGGGATGAGGGAAGGAGGGGCAAAAGCAGCAGATGCCCAGCCAATCGAAGGACACACCATCAAATTCACCACTGCTGTGGGCAATGGGGCTCCACCCCAGGACCCCTCTGGAGGACCCCGTGAAATGACTCCAAATTATCCACTCTGGAGAAGGAAGGCTCCTCCGCTCTTGGTCAGGCTGGCCCCAGGACCTGCTAAGTCACTGTGGTTTAAGATTGCCTGGGAGCACAGACTGGGCAGGCTGCACGGGGCTATGCTGCAGTCTCAGACCCTCCTGGGGAAGACGCGAGCGGCTTGTCCCTGGGCCTGACCTCCTGCCTGCTCTGATTGCTTCTGTATGGACTAGTCAGCACCTATGCAGAGTGGTCCCTATAAAAAGGCTTGAGTCTGAGAGTTCTAAGTTGGGCACGAAAGGAGATCTGACTGGGGATTTAGGGAAAAGCAAAAGCCATCAGTCCCAGCTGTCTGACATGGGTCTTTGCTGAGGGCTAGATTTTCCCAAACTTGGAGCCAAGCATTCCAGGGCAAGTAACTGATTTGGGAAGTGCAAGGCAGACAGGGAGGGGACTGAGTGAAGGATGGCACCCAGTTAAGGGGGTGAGACTGGGGCAATTGATAAACCAGGTGACTGCAGCTTAATCCCATGAGAAGACTCCCGGAAACACGCATCCCAGGCTTATTCCCCCCTACAAGAGGCGAGGAGCTGGGTAGGGAAGACCCATCCATGGTATCTTACAACACAATTGCCAATCCCTCTCCAAAGTCTCTGTCCGTCATTGGTTGGGAGCAGCTCCCAAGGGTATAAGCTCCCTGGCTCTTGGGGCCTGCCATGAGGGTGGAGTGGCTTTCTCAAGTTTTGGACAAAGCTCTCAGACACAGGAATGCAGATTCCAGCTGCTCTGTCCAGTAAAGCCCTTGATCCAGGCCTCAGCCACAGGACATGGAACAGGACTGCTGCAGGCTGTCTTGATGGCCAGGAGAGGCCACTTGCAAACCCTTGCTCCAAGTCCTCAACCAGGGAAATCGCCCTTCTGTTCAACAAGCACTTCCTGTGAGTCTCTCCCTGGCTCTGTTTTGGTTTTCTCCGCAGCCAGCAGCACCCTATCAGGCATGAGAGTAAATGTTTATTTGCTTCTTGGATTACGGTCTGTCTCCCCCACTGATCTGATCAGCTCTCCAAGGACAGGGATTCGGTCATACTGTTTTATCTCAAGTGCCTAACACAGTGCCTTGTCCGTGAAAGATGCTCACGTATCTGTTGAATACAGGAAATAAGGGAAGGAAGAACTGATGCCTGAGATTCTCGGAGACTAGCTGTCAATCAGTGTAGTCTCCCGGGGAGAAATGCAGGTCTCTTGCCACAGCTTAGTGTAAGTGCCTTCCCTTGCCTTCCCCTGGGCCCTAGGGCTGGCTTCCCAAAGCTGCTGTTCAGTGGCCCATTGGGTCGATTCCTCTAGGCACCATCACAGCCATTTCTAGTACAGTGTGAGTCCTCTGTGAGTCCTGGCAGGTCTGGGATCCATGCCCCAGCCCACCTTCTCTATCCAACCCCAGCCCCACGGTCTTCCTTACACATAGTTGGTGGTGTAAAGTCACGGCAGTATTCAAAAGGTTAAAGCAGAGTGAACTGTTAATTTTAATGCTTTCTCTAAGCTTCAGTTTTAATAAGCGAAAATGATGTTCTTATTTGCAGTAAAGTGGTGTTATAAAATTCTGTCTGTCAAGCTCATTTTAAAACCATGGAAATAAATGATCTGACAAAATCAGGCTATTAGACAAGTGAGGAAGAGTGATTTCCATAAAAGTAGAGGAGCTGTTCCTTAATTTCACACTTGGTAGTCTTTTGGGTCGACTAAATTTTTAAATAAGTGATAAAATTATATTAGCGCAATTGCATTTTTATAGATTTTTTTGGTCATTGTACTCTTTTTCAATCCCTTTATTTTAACTCAAATTGTTCTGCTGAAAGGTTACTCTCAACTTATGTTACTTCATAACAGTCTTCAGCCCACAACATGGCCTGAAGCTCACAAATCCTCAGACTGTCCTGGTAGGGTCCAGTCGAAGCATGCGTCTGAGAAATGGTCGTTCCCTGCTAGGCACATGGGCTGGGGTCTGTGGTCCTGGGTGCAGAGGGAGGGCAGGGAGGCCACTGAGGGTATCCTATGGGGCTGGGAGCTCACCTGTCCCTCGGTATCTGAGCTCACTCAATTTTTGCTGGAAATAAAAAAAAAAAAACAGAAATAGGAGGTCATGTTCTCCAGAAACCCTCATTCTTCCAACTCAAGATGCTGGGTGTAGATGGCAGCTGTCACTGTTTGCTGAAGGAGCTGCATTTAGGGAAGAGGAGAGAATGGTGGTTCTTTTGTGATCCATCACGTGCCCACCCTCTAAGAACCCTCAAATCATCACATCTCCAGCCCAGGCCAAGGATTTTGTCTCAGTCACTAGGAAAATCCTTAGAGAAAGCCCAAGATCCCAGGTCTCCTGTGGGACCAAAATATCACTGATGGGACAGACGTGGGCCAGTTGCGCGGGAGAGAGGAACGCTTCCAACTTGACTTTTCATCACTAGAACAACTTCTATGATGTGCGTCTTTCATCCTTCCTTCTGCTCTGCCCTGTGCTGATTGTCCAGGTTAACTGTTCAGAGGGCAGACATGGGCCTCCTGCAGGCTCAGCCTCAGCCCTGAGCCATCTCCAGGGCCCAGCTCAGGAGCTGGGGTCTGCATCCCTTTGCTGTTGTGATTTTGGCTAATTCTGAGACCCCGCCAGCAACTTCTACTCCCCTCTGCATCCTGAGTTCCCCTCTTGCTCTGTCCTGCCCAGTCCCCCTGCCCAGGTCTCTGTCAGATTCACCATCCTCGTCTATGTCTGGTCATCTCTTGTCCATGGTGCCCTGCCTAACTAAGTACAGCCAGTCCGGTGATACTACATAAAGTGTACTTTGGCAAACTACCGCCCCTCCTCTTCAGTGGTCAGGTCTGGGTTCAGAATCTGGGACCTGGGGCTGTGCAGAAGCTGGGAGCTCAGCCTTGGCATCCACCTGATCTCTGGGCTCTGTCCTCCTGGCATGCACTGAGGAACTCTGGCTGACAGGCTATTCTCTGGGCTTCCCAGGGCAGCAGTTTTTTAAAACATGTACTCATTTCCAGATAGTCTTTTTCCAGGAAAAATATGAAGCTCCTTAGTGGGAGAAAACGCACCTTTGTTGAGCATCTACTATGTGCCAGGCACAGGGCTAGGCTGTCAGAGTGCAGTCAATTTGTTTATTTGGACAGGAAGGGTGTGGCGCTCACTTGGGAAGCACAGCTCTGGCAACAAAAGAACATTTTGTCCCAGTTAGAGAATGGCCTCCTCTTCCTGAAACCCAAGTACCAGGGAAAAGGAGAGGCAGGCTGTGTTAGCACTTAGGAAGGCACTGAGCTTGAACTCAAAGGTTGTGAGAATCCATTCACCACATGCATTTTTAAAATTATGAATTTAGCCCAACTTTTCTCAGCACCTTCTGTGTGCCAAGCACTGTGCCGGCTCCTATAATATTAAATAGAAGGCCAATTTTGAATGCAGGGCGGGGTGGCCAGCGAAGGATGCCTGCATTCTCCTAGAGGACCTTTCAGGCTGCACTCTTGGCTCAAGAGTAAGACAAGCAACCTGGAAACTTATATCCTCCTGTGCTTCAATCTCCCCATCAGTACAATGGGTGCTCAGGGTGCCCAAGGGCTCTCCCACCCCTGGCGTCCTGTAGGCAGAACATCTGTGGACATTAAGAAGCCAAGAACTGCAGGCTGGGTCTGTGTGCCCTCTGCCAGCCACTGAACACTGCTCTGATATTCAAAGGAGCATCTTCAGAACTCAGAAGTCAAAAATCACATTCTCCAGAGTCTCTGAGAGGCAATGCCTGAGCTTAGGGGAATGTTAAATTTCCAGTATTTCCTGCAAAAGAGGAAGAAGCGCCGATAGGCAAAGCCCGAGGGGTGGCCTTGGAGGGACAGGGCTGTCTCTCCCAAGGAAGGAATAAAGAAGTCCAAATTAGTCATGTTGTATTACTTCTTTTTATGGCAATGCTCTGAAAGTCTGCAAATGTCAGCATGTTAATTTACTGTCACTCAGTGATATTATTTCATCCTTTCAAAAATGTGTTTCTTGCATTTTCAGTAGCATACTCCAAGTGTTCTCCATCTCAAAGTTTCTATAGATAGTGCGACTACTTTCACTCTGACCGTTGCCAAAATGTAGAAATTCATCGTTGACTGCAGCCACATATACGTTACAAGTGGAGCTGGGACTCGGGTTTCCTGCTTACAGAAACCGGGGGAGAGGTCTGAATTTTCTCTGTGTTCTTGTTCTATCACCTCTTGTCCTCCAAAAGTGCTCTGTGGTTTCTCTCTCAAGGCACGTGCAGAGATAAATTTCATAGAGAGATGTTAAGCCATCAGTCACGGCTGAGTTTGTATATGAAGTCGGAACCCTCCCTGTCTGCGAGCCCAGCCCCCTCCACCCCAATGATTCTCCTATGGTGGCAAACTTATTTCAAAAATTCTGATGAAACACTTTGTAAATTTTGTTATTCTGTGATGATAATAAATCATTATAGCCTTAAACACTTCTCTAGCTTGGAGCCTCAGTCACAAATTATCTTGTCATTCTGACCAAAACATTCTCCAAAAAAGCTTGACAAGTGCTAAAACCCAGAACATGAAACCATGTGTTGTTGTGAAAGCAAGATTCAGAAATGTCAATTAATTAGATTAAGAGGCTACTTTTAGCTTTACCCGTGTTGCCAAATAACCCTTAAAATATGCATAGCAGTGGAAATCTACCTCCGCGGTACAGTACTTCTGTGCTGAGGGAAGACAATGGCTCGGACTAATGGACAAAATTGTTGTATCTGTCAGTCAGCTGCAAAGAATGATCTAGAAGCAAATGTCTTGCTTCTTTTTCCACAATGTGATTTCACGAGCTGGGTAAACGCTACCATTTATGAATTCGAAGAGTTCCCCCTCCCACTCCACCTCTTAAAAATCATACACAGATCAAGAAGAAAAAGTCAAGTCGTTTTCATATGTCTTTACTAGTAAGATAGGTTTTTAATGTCTTTCTGTGCTTTTTTTTAAAAATTTGCATTTGCATTTTGAAGTTCACTTTGTAAAAAAAAATATATACCGTGGAGAAATTATTTAAATGTTTTTTTATCCCTGTTTCTTGAAAATCTTATCTTTAAACAATCTATATCCTCAATTTTATTTATGCCATAAACTGTTCCTATATTTTAATGGTCTGTTTGCTTTAAAAGGGGTTGTTGGTTTTAATAGCTCAGTTGCTATCTTTGTAAACTAAACTCCTTCTGACGAAATTCGAGCAGATCATCTCTGCCTGTGAGTGGAAGGCACATTCCAACCCCTGAAAAGGAAATTTAAGCCAAATAAATGTTCTGCCCAAATTAAAATACATAAAATGAATAGTTAACTCGGACAAGAGCTGATGGACGCAACAGTTGGGCTGCGGACATGTGGGTGTTGAGAGTGCTGACTGCCAGGCAGGACCTCAGGAGAGAAAACCCAGATGAAACTAATTTCCTGTAACCCCCTTTGTCCATTCCTCAGGACTAATTGATGGCAGTGCTGGCATGGACATCTTGGGTGAGCAGAAATGACCAGGGCAGACAGCATCGTGAAGGGTGGTGTGGGTCTCTGCCCTGCCGGGGTCTGAAGATGGCTGGCTCAGAATTGCAGCCTCCGAGCCAGGACTTGGAGGTCCCGGAGGACAGGGACAGGAAACTCTCCTCCAAATTCTCAAGGCCGTTGAACCCACCTTGATTATATTAGAATCCATGTGGATTCTGGCACTAATTTTAGGACAGGTCCTTTTCATGGAGGAAGGACAAAGAAATGGCAGGGGGTGGGGAGTGTGGGCACTGGATGAGAATCCTATGAAGCTTTGCAAAGCTGCATGGAGCTGTGGCAGCAGCCCCTCTCCTCTTGGCATTCATAACCTCGCCACCCGCTGCCCACGGCTGCCCCCCAGCAGCGAGCACGAGGAGCTGCGAAGGCATGAAGGAAAGCTGCCTTCTCCCCAGCTGGAGTGCCCCCATCCTGCTGGTCAGGGCAAGATGTGCCCTGTGGCAAGGGGGGGACTTATTGGGGGAGGGACTTCCTGCATGGGGCCACTTCCTGCATGATGTCATTTTGTGTGGGGCCAAGAGAGGGGGGACAGTGTGCCCTGCAGCAGGCTTCCAGGTTTCCATGTCTCACAGATCCTGTGGGTCCCCCCGACTCCTCACATCCCCACCCCTCTCAGCCAGTCCCACTGTTTCTAGCTAGCAATGAGGCAATTAATGAGCTGTATAGAAGCCCTAAGTTATCTCTGGAACTAGATGGGTAATAAACACATAAATAAGTAAATAATTAAATAACTAAATAAAATAAAACGGATGAGTGAGGCACCAGAGCTCTAGTCTCCATGGAATGAGTTGTACAGGGTAGCAGAATCAGTGGGGGAGGAGGGGGAGGCCCATAGTTCCAGCCTTGGCTCTGCCACTGACATGAAGTGTGTGACCTTGGGCAAGTCACTCCTCCTTGCTGGGAGCTCTCCCACCCGATCAAAGACCTCATGTAGAATAGGTGCCAATAGGAGTGCAGTGGGGAGATGGGAGCATGAATGGTTTAAATGCAGCAGGAGGCAGGGGTATCCATATGGCCTCACATTCCTTCATCTTCCCGGTCTGCATCTGGCCAAAACCTTCCTCCTGCAAGCCCTATGATTGTGGGGACATATTCCACCTGTGCACAGGGACGCCACCCTCAGCCAGTGACAGGCAGGAGGTGGTGGACCATCAGCTGCCTTATCCTGGGGTGGGGCCACTCAAAGATGAGAGTTTCCTGCACAAACCTACAGAGGTTCCTGGGGACCAAGTACCAGTGGCCTACCGTGGCAGCTTGCTCCTTAATGCATTGGGAATTAGCTTCCTTTTTTCCCCCATCTGCCTCCTCCTCCCTCCTATCTGAACGTTCCAGGCTCCCTTGTCAAATGAACTACCTGCCCTCAAATCCTCACCTCAGTCCCGCCTGTGGGAGAGCCCAGCCTACAAGACAGATAGGGAGGAGCAGGGCCCAGGGCCAGCCAGAGAGCGGATGTCCTGTCTAAAATGGGCGGCTGCTGCCCGGTTCCAGCCACCTGCCGTCATGCAGGAATGTGGCATCTGGAGATGCCAGAAATCTCACTGTTGTATGAAATCTCCCAATCTTCAAAGTTTAGCAATGAATTCAAGTTTTGTGGGTTTTTCTTTTTTTTATTTTAAGCAGTGTGGCTCAAGCCAAACAAATCGGCAGGTCATATTCCGTCCATGGGTCACATTTTGCAACCTGTGCCAGGTAAAATATTCATTGTGCAGTTCAGGTGCCAGAGACAGGGCCAGTCAACGAAGGTTCCTCTTTCTAGTAAATTCTGGTCTGCAGCCATAACAGGGTATAGGAAGTCATGATCAAAAGGACCAGCAGTTTTTGGGCAGAGAGGCCCACTCTGACTGTGGGGTAGGGGTCCCCAGCTATACCTTGTGGAAAGAGTGGCCAGGAGGTTCTCAAGGTCAGCATGGCCCACCTTGTACACTTCTGGCCCAAGGAGGAGGAGACACTGCCTGCCCCATTAGGAGAACCTGCTCCCAGTGGGTCACAAAAATCCCATAGCCGGCTGGGTGCAGTGGCTCATGCCTGTAATCCTAGCACTTTGGGAGGCTGAGGGGGGTGGATTACCTGAGGTCAGGAGTTCGAGATCAGCCTGGCCAACATGGTGAAACCCCGTCTCTACTAAAAATACGAAAATTAGCCGGGCATGGTGGTCCATACCTGTAATCCCAGCTACTCAGGAGGCTGAGGCAGGAGAATCACTTGAACCTGGGAGGCGGAGGTTGCAGTGAGCCAAAATTGCACCATTGCACTCCAGCCTGGGCAATAAGAACAAAACTCTGTCTCAAAAAAAAAAGAAAGAAAGAAAGAAAGAAAGAAAGAAAGAAAGAAAGAAAGAAAGAAAGAAAGAAAGAAAAAGAAAAGAAAAGAAAAGAAAAGAAAATCCCATACCTTGGTTTCTCATCAGGATTCTCCCTATTGTAAATTGAAGTCCTTGAATCAGGGGTGCCACTCCTTGAGGAATTTGAGAAGGTCATACTAGGGCTCATTCCCCCTTTAGCAAACTGAGGCCAGACATTATTCGAGATGCACAGAGAATTACCTACCAGCCCTTTGCATCCTGGACTGGAACCCTAAACATATGGCTTGAACCTGACCTTCAGGCAGAGCCAGGCCTGCTGCTCTGGGCCTGAAAGCAGGTGGGAACACACCTGCTGTCACTATTGTGAAAGGAAGCCCCTTTCCCCTGAAGGTTGCTGAGCCACACAAGGGTGGGTCACCCACAAAGGGAAAAGTGCCTGAGTCCAAGGCAGAGTCAGAGCGAGGTGGGGTGCTGAGAAGGGTGGAGGGGCAGGTTCCTGGTGACATCACTGAGCACCCATGTCCAGTTGGACCTGAAGCCCCTTATCCTAGATTGCAGCCACATGAGCCCAAATCCCTTCCTTTGCTTAAGATCCTGAGCAAATTCCTGCTGACAGCATCTTGACAAGCACCCCTGGCCCCCGAGCCTGGAGAAGAACAGGTGTCCTGTGAGTTACAGGTTCTGCAGGGCAGTGGAGAGCAGTGTTTGTTAACTGGGATCCACCATGAAGGCCTAGAGGTGGACTTCAGGGAGCCCATGTCCCCCTACACTTAAGCATCTTAAGCAACACTTAAGTGGTGCTTGCATCCACTTTCTCCTGAGGAGAGAGACTGTATCTCTCAAAGGGCCTGCAACCCCTAAAAGGTCAAGAAACTGGTATACCCAGCCTGGTCAACATAACAAGACCCCGTTTCTACCAAAAAATAAAAGGATTAGCTGGGTATGGTGGTGCATGGCTGTGGTCCCAGCTACTAGGGAGGGTGAGGCAGGAGGATGACTTGAACCCAGGATTTCAAGGCTGCGGTAAGCTATGATTGCACTACTTGAAGTCCTTGAATCAGGGGCGCCACTCCCTGAGGAATCTGACAAGTTCACACTGGGACTTATTCCCCCTTTGGCAAATTGAGGCCAGAAATTATTCAAGATGCACAAAGATTCACCTACGAGCCCATTAACAGGACCCTTTTCATCCCAGACCATAACCCTAAACACACGACTTGAACCTGACCTTCAGGCAGAGCCAGGAAGGCAACAGAGCAACACCCTGTCTCCAAAAAGAAAAAAAGTTGTGGTATAAAGTTCTAATAAATCCCCATCTGAGACACACTGGAATAGAATAAAATGCATTTATCTCTAAAATGGTAATGGTGATATTTTGCTTTGGACGATTCAAAAGGCACTCCCTAGGATGTGACAAGTGACACCATGAGCCTCACCATCTCAAAGCAGGGCCAGAGGGACATCTAGGGACGAAGCCCCTGTGGTTTCCACCAAGGAGAGGGCCAGCCCTCCAAAGCCCTCCCCTCTCTGCAAGCTCAAGTGGCATCCATCCTTCACAGTCCACCTCGGGCCCTGTCCGGCCCAAGGAAGTGCTCCTGGCCGGCCCACTTCAAGTTTCAGGGTTTGAGCCTTGCAATTTCACTTTGTTTTCTGCCCAATCGTGTTCTTCATTCACTGCGTGTTGTCATTGACTTGGCATGATTGTTGACTACATACATGTCTCCTCTCTCCAGCTTGACTCAAAACTTATGAAAGGCCAAGGCAGGTCTTAGGAATTTTCTTCTTGTTCTTGATGACAACACAGGGCCTGAGGGCCTTCTCTCGGCCTGCACAGATGAGATGAGAGCTCATCCTTGCCTGAGAATTGTGCAGGGTCCAGGAGACTGACCTGGGCCCTCACATGTCTTGGGGGAAAGCTCCTCAGACCCTCTCTCAGAACAAAACCATAGGCCCTCCATGTTCAAATGGGCCATGGCGCTCAAGTCCCTTGCAGGCCCTGCCCTCACTCATTCTCTAGAAGTCTGGAAGCCCCCTCCATCCCCCACCACTCCTTCCCCTACCGTGTCCCCAGAGCCTCCATCGGGCCCAAGCACAAGGCACCATCTCCTCAGCATCTCCTTCTTTCCCCTGCCCCCACTCCATCCACCCTTCCCTCATTTCTTGGCTGCTAGAAAGAGAGGGAAGGGTCTTTCTGGTGGGTGCCTCATGTCTCTGGCTTTTAGTTCCATTTAGGAGAATAAGCCCATTTTTTTTTCCTGGACTTCAGAAGCTTTTTGTCCCCACTCGCCCTTTGGAAGGGAGTCACATAGGGGTGAGGGTAGAGGGCACTTAGAGAGCAGAGGCTGTGGCCAGGATTTCAGAGCACCTTCTCCTTTGGGATCATTGCCAAGCACTATGCTGAGCTTGTTGAGAATGGGGATATTGAAAACATTTGAGAAAGCTGAGATGAGAAGCCGGAGAGAGCAGAGTGAAGGTAGGGGTCATCTGTTCAATGGTCACACCTTTGACAAGTGCAGTAAGAAGGCAGGTGATATGGTTTGACTGTGTCCCCACCCAAATCTCATCTTGAATTGTAGCTCCCATAATCCCCACTTGTCATGAGAGGGTCCTGGTGGGAGGTAATTGAATCATGGGGGTGGGTCTTTCCCATGCTGTTCTTGTGATAGTGAATAAGTCTCACGAGATTTGATGGTTTTATAAATGGGAGTTCCCCTGCCCATGCTGTCTTGCCTGCCACCATGTAAGATGTGCCTTTGCTCCTCCTTCATCTTCCTCCATGACCGTGAGACCTCCCCAACCATGTGGAACTGTGAGTCCATTAAACCTCTTTCCTTTATAAATTACCCAGTCTTGGGTATGTCTTTATTAGCAGTGTGCTCTCTTTCTCCCTGGGACCACCCACTGATGCAGTACCCCCAGGAAAATCTGGGTTGGCACGGTGCCTCTCATGAAACCAGAGCCCCAGGAGACCCAAGCCCTAGTCTCACTGAAACACAAGAGCCAAATGTCAAACTCCTTCCAGAACCATGGCCCTTTTGGAGACAGGGGCTGGGAGGGTTGGGTAAGGCTGTCACTGGGTGGATGCTCCGTATTTCTAAAGCTTCTGAAAACAGAAGCCTGGCTGATCTTCCTGATTGACACAGTGGGGCCCAGGCCAGGCCACTGATCCCCCAATACTCATCTACGAACGGGCATCACAGAGATTACAGCCCTCCTCCCTCCTAGGATGGCTGGGGAGAAAGATACAAAAAGAAAGTAGTGAGGTGAGCTTGTGCCACCCGAGAAGAATATCAGGACATGACTCCTTGGGTTGAAAGCAATGTGGGAGAAGGCCTCTGCTTTCTTGGGTTGCCAAAATATAAGGAAGGACCTCCTGTACAATCTTGGCTGGAAGGCTTGCTAGAGAGATGAGCTCTGAGTCTTATCTTTACGGCTGCCTCCCCGGGCAAATCCATCCATGTGCCATTTCAACACAGGGAGGGGAAAATTCCTGAGACCCCAGTTCAACAGACACAGTCTCTTGTACCCCAAGCTCAGCGCCCACTAGAGAGAGGGTGGGTTGGGCAAAGCGAGGTCCCCACAGGTGCTATCCCCAGTAACCTCAGCTGCACGGAGCAGCCCCTGCTGCCCAGCAGGTCCACACATTGCAGGAAAGCCGCCTTCCTCTATCTCCAGCCACATGCACTTCTTCCTGAGGGCTGTCATAGCAGCCCTTCAAACTCATTTGACTGGGTTGCAGCTCATCACACTGTCACCAACTCAGTTTTCATTAGGCGGCTGCTTCTCTGTTAGCCTAGCCAAGCAGAAGAACTCAAACACATGCACAAATTAAATCGACATCCAAACTCCACCAATATACAAAGCAATTTAAATGATATTCATTAGAGCAATGACAAGCCCTGATGAGGCTTTCAGGAGCTGGGTCCTTCAGCTTTTGCCGACTCGGTTTCATGGTCACTGAGGCGGAACTCCGGCGACCGTACCTCCATTTTTTTTAAGCTAAGAAAATGACTCCTTCCCGACAGACACACCTATCTCATTCTCTCTCTTTTCCTCCCAGCTGTCTCTTGGTTCAAGTTTACCCAGCCCTGGTTTCTGGACACAGGTATGGCCACGGACAAGAGAGTCACATAAAGGAAATAAAAAGCAGCCACACTGACTTCTTTTTTCCATAAATGCTCCAATTAAAACAGATTTCAGTTTCTCATAATTTCATTTCACTTGGCCTGGGAGATCTCTAACTCACAATTATGACGGTCATAAATGTGTCCCTGGATTCCTGCTGTGGAAGAAAAAAATGAAAGTGAAATGTTGAAATGCAGTAATTTAAAAACTTAGCCCCCCCAGATTTAAGAAGTCATTTCCAAAGTCCCATTTATGTATTTTAATTTTTAAAAAGAAAGCAGGATGGCCTCCCCAGCTGATGCCTGGGGCTTCAAAGGCCAGGACAGAGGCCTAATGGGGTCTGCAGTGGTGCCTGGGCAGGGAGTCCCAGTACCCCCGCATGGAGGCTGACAGCCACGCCAGCCACGGAGCCAAGTCTGTCTCCAAGTCATTGGGTGCAAAGAACAGCACAGGGACCACCTGATTCATCACTGACTAAGGGCAGAGCAAGGTCACGACTACATCCATCAGATCTGTGGGCTTTGGAGTTTGCAGCCTAGATCATATCCACAGCAGGGAGAATGAGCTGCAACTTCATACACCGATGCCTGTACTTCTGTTTATAATTTTATGCTCAAGGTTAATTATGTGTGTCCTTGGCTTTGATCAGAGATATTAGTATGTGAGAATGTTGCCTGTGCCCATATTGGCAGGATAAGGATTTTTAGAAATACCCATTAACTGGAAACACACTTACATCACTGAGATGTGAGCTCTTACCCAGGAAACTGACTTGTAAATCATGGTATAGAAAGCATTGTCCAATGTCCAATGGAAATTTGTTGGTTTGTTTGTTTTTGAGACATCACAATCTGCAGCCTCAAACTCCTGGGCTCAAGAGATTCTCCCAGTCCTGCCTCCCAAGTACCTGGGATTACAGGTGCACGCCACCATGCTCAGCTAATTTTTATTTTTTATTTTTTGTAGAGACAGGGTCTCACTATGTGGCCCAGGTTGGTCACTATGTTGCCCCTGGCCTCAAGTGATTCTCCCACTTCAGCCTCCCAAAGGGCTGCAATTACGGGCTTGGGCCACTGTGCCTGGCCTTCCAAAGGAACTTTCTATGATGATGGGAATGCTCCGTGTCTGCTGTCCAAAGAGTAGCTGCTAGTCACATGTGGTTAGTATGATTGACTGATGAACTAAATTTTAATTTAATTTAAATCTGGATAGCCATATGTGGCTAGTGTCTACTATATTGGACAGCACAGGTTAGAAGGTAAGTAAATGTATCCTACTTCCTGAGTTGGCTAATTGTGGATGTTAATCTCTGGAAAAGGATCACCTTTCTTATCACCTTAATCATCAGGAATGATTTATTAAGAATATATTGGTACCTGACATTATACAAAGGTTGCAGAAAAGCAGTGTCTCTGATCTGCTATCATTAGAATTTAATTCTTTTAAAACCTGGATTTTTGGACCAGAGGTGGGGCACTGACACCCCAACGCTGAGCCTCCAGAAGCCGTGGACTTATCTAAGTTACCCCTGGTGTCCACAGCAGTACCAAGACTGAGTCATCATTAGACTGCCTGGTATGGCTCCAGCCTTCATGGACTGTCAGGCCGCTAACCAACAATTTGGCTAATCTATTGTCTTGGCAGGGCAGGGGATGTAGTTCTGAATCATCCAGCGCTTTGGGATGCAGGCCCTTGGAACCATGAAAGCCCACCAGTTCCAGGGTTCGCTGGCCTTTAAAATCCTCCTGGGGGTTGCCTCCTGTCAAATCCTTAGGGACAGAAAAATGGTGCCCATGAGTCAAACAGCATCTCCCTCTGGCTTGTGGAAACTCAATGGAGTGCGAGAAAAATAAGCAAACTCCCTGGAAACAAAACCCTGGGTTTGATCGCTGCTCTGCAGTGACACCCGGAATCCAGCTCTCGGCTGCAACAAAGCTGCCACACGGCACGCGGGAAGGTGAGGTCAGTTCTGTCACAGAGGAGCTTGTCTTCCCTGAAGCTTTATGCTAAGACAGAGCGCTGAAGCCCTACCCAAATGAGCCAGATTATTTCCAGAGCTAACTATAGTGTATTTTGCAGAGGCCGGTGAGCCCTGGCACTGAATGGAGGTCCAAGCCTGAGCACCTTTTCTGTGTTTTCTGAGGTCAGCTGAATGCTGAAAGGCATCCACCAGCACAGGGTCCCAGGGGGAAATGTATGTTCAGGCTGCCTTTGCCAAAGATTACACATGCTCACTAATAAATCCCCAGGGAGAAAGAAGGCTCCTGTTTCCATTACCAAAAGAATAACTATCTGGCAGAGTAAAGATGGTAATTTCTCCATTAGCTAAGACGATAATAGCTATTATCGTCTAAAGTTAAAGTATTTATTATTAAAGAGCGGTGTTGGAGTTTGCATGTTTTCAGTGGTATGATTGCTTCCTCTAATACAAAGTGTATTATTTTCCTGCTAAATAGTCAACAGAATAAAACGCAATTGCAATTTTCCAATCTCAAAAGGACTGTGGCAGATGAATTTGAAAAAACAATCATTGGATTTATTTAAAAAAAATTTTATTATTAGATGACTTGGAAATGTCTAAAGATGATAGTTTTCATCCCGGACTTGTTCGATGCAGCCTGGCTTCCCGTCAGCTCCTGTCTCTCTGCCACTCACGGGTTTCTGTCTTCAGAATTCTGCTTCCCCAAGATGGAGCTGGACGGCTTAGAGGGCCTTTTTTCCTCTCTAAGTATTTTGTCACCACGTCTGTGGAACTGTAGGTGGCCAGAGGCTGGGGATCAGTGAAGTCACCTAGCTGGAATGGTCTGAACTTGAGGAAGGAACCACAGAGACTGCCGCCCTGAACTCAGCTGGGAAGGCTGTGGACACACAACCTCTGTCTGAGCACAGGGCAGAGAAGGGCCTGTTTGGTGGTTATCAATATATATATTTTTTCCTTTTGCGGAATGAAAATAGAATAGAGATGCCAGGGAGATTGGGTCCTCATCATAACCAACCCTCTCTAACTTACATGTAAGGATTTTGGTTAATTATAGAATTCTTGCTGCCTAAAACTTAAAGATACATCACTGATATTTTTGCTAAATGTTGACTGCAGCGAATTGCTAAGATGTGGCATATTGATTTCTTGTTGTGAAGTGAGCTGTTCAAGCTCCATTTAAGATTTTCATCTTGCATGTAGCCCTGAGCACATCATAGCACCATAAATTAGTTAAATTGCACATTTATCACAAATGTTATTTTAAGATACTGCGTACATGTGATGGTCGGAAGATATACAGTAGGACTGCAGCAAGCCGGGGCTTGGGCGGGGTGAGGTCAGGGTCACCTGCGCACCTGTGATTAAAACCTCCCTCCCTTGGCAACATCCCCCCTCCTCCCTGCACCCATTTAAAGGCCTGACTTGGGCGACCAATGCCTTCCTGCATTCACTCTCTCGCAACAGGAACCGCAGAACAGGAGCACTACGACAGACACGGAGTGCGACTTTACATCTTCCTGTCTTATCTCAGGGAAACCAGGGCCATTCTGGGCTGGGGTGAAAGGTTCTTCCGGACAGTGGCCCAATCTTTAGCCAGGCAAAGGTTTGGTAACCTCAGGAAAAAATGGCCCTGAATTTCCAAGTAGGGGGAGACCTCAACTAGCCATACCCGCCATGCTGCCTGGTTCATGGGGTTGTTATTATGCCAGGTGAGGTTTGCATTCATGCCTGGAGCCCTACTGCCCAATTCTGATGTTTCTCTAGAGGTAAAATTAGTTCATGGACCCCCACGAATATGAGCAGTCCTTTCCTGGCTAAACGCCCAAGGTGTCAAACAAGCGGGAGAACCTGCGGCCTACCTTGGCTTGTAAATCCTCACACCGACCCCCAAATTGGAAAGCCCTGAAGACGATCCTGGGAGTGGGGTGAGGAGATGGGCAAAGTGTGTCGAGTCCTCCCCAACTGTCAAGAGCGGGGTTCCACCATCACTCGTACAAATCCCATCTCCCTTCAAGCCACATGGGCCCTGGTGGTGATGGAAGTGTTGTCAGTTTAATCTGTTAGATGCAGGACTTTGGATTCTAATAAACCGATGCTATATTTAACCTGTGAAAAATTCAAGAGTGGAAATCTGGGCTCCAGGATGTGAAGATGCGGAAGGCACGGGAGGGAGGATGTCTCTGTCCCCTGAGACGCGTTCTGTGGGGAGCTGGTCCTGGAGGGAAACATATGTGTCCTTCAGCTCCTCCCAGGTAAAGGTCAGTAGGACAAAGAACAGGCCAGAAAAGAACCAGGGCCAGCCACAGAGAAGATGGGGCCTGGCACAGGCCCTGCACCAGGAGGGGAACCTGCTTTCTTCCCCGCCTGGCCGTAAAACCCACCTGTGTGCCCACATCCCAAGGCAAGAGCTTAGCTAACACAGCACTCTCTATTTGCCAAAAAACTCATTTTAAATTGTAGTGAGTTTCTCCCTAAAAACCCGGAGAAAGATGGAATGCCGAGAGAAAACAGAGTAGACAGAAAAATTTGGACTCCTCTTGAGAAAAAGGGGTAGGGATGAGCGGAAAAACCGTAGGCGTGTTGCCGAACATCTCTGAAAGGGCTTAATTTAAATTTTTAATAAAAGAGGTGTTTTTTTTTTTTTTAAGTTGAGGTGTTTTATGTATTACATGGATGTAATACATCTCTCATTTGTATAATTCTAGGTTAGGAGCTATGATTCTGCATAACTGCAAGAGTAGTTTGAATATAGTAATAAAGGTATTTTACAATTTTACATGATGTTCCCAGCGTTTTGTTGGCATGATTTGCCGGGGCTAATAAAAGCTTGTGATTATCATATAAATGCTCTCCCCCTCCTCCCGTGGATGGGTTCAGTCTCCTCCCACAACACCCCTGCCTGCTTATCTGTGGCTGTTTTAACACAGGAGGAAGAACCTTGGGACCCCAAAGTCTGTCTGACCCGATTGGTTCTGTTTCCCGCTGTTTGAAAATCCTGAGTCAACAGGAAGGAGTCACCCTTTCAAAGCTTTCTTTCCTATCAGCCTCCTTGACAACGCAGGGCCCTGAACCCCGTGCATCCAGAAGAGAGATCAAACCCCAGACCCCCATGCAGGTCACCAGGTGTGACCGGAAGCTCTGATCCTGGGGGTCTGGCAATATCCCTTCTGCACTGAGCATCTAACCTTATAGGCATATCTTCCTTTCTTGTGAATGTTTATTCTCGGTGCAGATCCTATTCGAGCTGCCTCTGAGTAAGTGCTCCCTGCTCTCCAAACGCCAAAGTTCACTAAAACTCCCCCTGATTTACGCACAGCTTCCGACTGCCAGCACCTGGCAGCCGCAGCAACCAGCTCCGTCATAAACAGATCGCATACAATTTAATTTTAATGTGCTCGTTAGTCGTAGCACATTTCAGACATAATTGTGAACGCAACACAAAATTATAGCAAAAAGACAATTTTAATGCTGCCGTAGAAAAAAGGGTTATATGAAGAGTCACATAATGGTGCTTCATTGTCAACAACCAAACAGGGCACAGAGTGTGTTACGGTGTCTGTGCTGTTTACATGCCAATATTTTATACAAAGGTTCTCATATGGTGTCAGCTGTCAGTTACTTCTGCAAATTAACTGCCAAAAATGGAGGAGAACAGAATCACTTGGAGAGCCGGTAACCACGGGTTACCTTTCATAAGCCTAAAGATAAAGCTGCAGTGTGGGATCTTGGGAGAATAATTAGGAAGAACAAAACAGAAAGTTACCAATTGAAATAGAAAGGCATCCTACAATATGGAATAGCAACCAAGAGGGCTTATAAATAAGTGAAAGAGGTTGGATCACAGAATGCCTCATGACTTTTAAGCAAAGTATTACAGTACAAACATTTTAAAGGCTTTATCAATGTTTAGGAAATACAGTACAAGTTCTTTTTTTTTTTGTTCTTTTTTTTTAACCTTTTCAAATAGACTTAACCCTTTGAGCACTGAGTTTATTTTGAGTGTTCTTTGATTTCTAATAAATACCTTTAAAAATCATGTGCAAAATAGTTCTGATGCCTGCCAGGGATGTCTTTCCTGGTCTCGTTTATTCAGACTGCTCAAAACAAATGACAATATGATGCTAATAAATATGTATAATTTAAACATGAACCTCTATCAATATAGATGTACTGTATAGCAAAACAAACTATCATACTTTGCTTTCAGATAATGTTTCTGTATACTTTATAAATGCTATCTGTGGTATCTTCTGTATAATTTACAATGTTTGCATGTAAAAAACAAAACCCATAGACCTTAAAAAAAAGAAAAAAAGAAATATACACTATACATAGGCACGGCTTATGCCCAGAGCATAGCAGGTGCATAAAACACTGTTGCTATAAATGCAAGAAAAAGGTCATTTAACCACAATCACATTTTTTTCATAAGAGAGTCTGAAATCTATACAATATATACATCTATGTTTCAATGTGAAAATAATATTCTTTTAAATTTCAAGGCGTGTTATACCCCTGCAGACCTGCATAAATGGAGGTTCATATTATTCATTATAACTAAGCTGGTAAGGAGTTTAAAAAACAGAGCTTCATACATTATTATTATTTTATTTTATTTTTTAACCAAATTAATGCAAAAGTGCTTCAAAGTACTCAGAGTGCTAAAGATGAAAGGGTGAGAAATGCCAGCACACTCGAGTCTCATGGAAAAAGTGTGCCTGATTTCGTTATAAATGCTTAATTAAACTGTCTGTTAATGCATGCAGCTTGAAGCATCGGGAGGATGCTCACAACTAAATCCCGTTTACACAAAGTTCCAAACACTTACCACTGCATTTTAACCTTCATATTTTACCAGTAACAACAGCTGATTATGCACCTCTATTAAACACTGTACAGTTATACAAAACAGTCCAGCCCAGAGTGATTCTCTGCAGTTAAAATAAGAACATGTGCCAAGAACAACAAGTCAGAGGGGGCCTGAAGGTGCCTTCCACAGTTTCCCTCAAAGCAAACTGCAGTCCTTTCTATGAAAAGCAAATGCTACTGCTTCTCTAACTCAGAGACATACAGAAGGTGGTCTTCCGGAGATTTCCCGTGTGTTTTGCTAAGGTGAAGTTTAACAGCGTGCTTGCTGGCAAAGGTCCGATTGCAAAGTTTGCACTGATAGGAGGTCCCCAGGTCCTCCTCGGGGGAGGACGTCACCATTTTTTCTGACGGTGACTTGGTTTGTGCTATCTGACTGTTAATCTGTTCGGTGGACAGTTTGGATAAGTCCCGTAGCCGGAAGCCTAAGTGTGACTCTAGGTGACTGATGTACGTGGAAGGAGTCCTGATTTGGGACGCACAATCATTACAAAAGAAGACGGGGTGGCCAGTGTCCAAGTTTTTGAGGAACTTTGTTCCACCTGTCCTTCGAAGCTGGTATTTCACGTTGGCCAGCCAGTGGCTGATGGTGGTCATGGACAGCCCGGTGAACCTGGAGATATGCATCCGCTCCTGGGGGCTCAGGTCTGACATGATGTACTTCCCTTCTGAGGTCTGCCGGAGGCTGGCGGCAAACTGGGCCTGGAGGATCAGGAGGTGCTGGGGGTTCCAGTTTGACTGGCGGCCCTTCCTCTTCTGGGCAGGCGTCGACTCCTCAGCCTCCTCCAGAGTGGCCCCGTCAATGTCAGACTTCTCGGAGATGCTGGAAGGAGTGGAGGATTTTGACGTGTGGCTCTCTGTCAAGTTCTTCAGCATATCGGATATATCTGACAAGGCATTCTCGCGTAGCGGCGAGTTTGACATGAATGATACGACGGCAGATGTCTTTGCCGTTGTCACCGTGGATGAGGAGGTTGCCGGGGCTGTGGACGTGGGTGACAGAAGCACTGAACCCAAGGAGCAGCCTTTGTCACTCTTCCCTTTTGTCAAGTCTATGGGCTGGTCGTTGTTGACGTGGTAGAAATAGCGGTCGAGGTGGTCTGCCTTCTTGGACTGCAGGGGCGGCGGGGTGGCCACAGCGGCCTTCTCAGCCAGGCTGTTGCTCATCTTGAAAAGCATGCTCATGGGGTCCAGGGCAGGCAGGGAGGGCTTGGCGGCCTTGCCCAGGTGAATGTTCATGACTGACTGCAGGGCGCTCAAAGGGTTAACAAAAGGCTGTTCAGGTGGGTGGTCGGTGATGATGGCCGTGCTGCCACTCAAACTGCTGGCTAGGGGCTTCACCAGCTCCTTGCCATTCTCCACCGGCTCAGCGAGGGGGCTCCCATCCTTGCACCCATCCCGCGGGGGGCTGGGGCTGTTCTCCTGGCTTCGGAAGCCCCCATCGCTGGACGCCTCCATCTTGATGGGTTCCCCGACTTCGCTGCTACATGGGGAGGGAGTGGCCCGCTTGGGCGGGGAAAGCTTCCCATCCGGCTCCTTCATCTTCTCCTCCACTTTGGCAACTTTCTCAGTGACCTTTTTCACCAGCTCCTCCATGGCATGAAAGTTTGTCTTGGGCATGGGGGACGTCTGGCTGCTGGGTGGAGAGACCAGGGTCTGGTTTTTCGTCGGGGAGACAATCTCACTGTTGCCAAACATGGGTTTCAGGGGTGTGCTCTTCCCCGACGAGCCCAGGGACAACTTCATCATGTTGGGAAGTTGGTAGGCGGCATGGATGCTGGGATAGCCCCCCCAGCTAGGAGTGCCGTTCTGGGCCTTGTTGATTGCAGATGTCACTGTGTTTTCCAAGGATTTGAGGATATCGAGCCCCCCCTTGGGACTCTCTTCTAAGTCATTTTCAGTCAAGTAATGGTATTTGGAAGAGATGTCACACTTCTCCTCTTCTTCGCCAGGCTTGTCTTTTTGCTTAGGTTTCTCGTCAGTGACTGCTTTCTCCTTGTCGACTTCCTTCTTGACCTCCACATTCAGTTTTGGGGAGATGCTGGCAGGTGTATTGGAGGGGGACGTGAAGGTGGTGGCTGCCAGGGGCACGGACTGGACCTTCTCGTCCAGCAGGGTTGTGATGGTAGGTGTGACAGGCGTCTCCACAATGGGCTTCCCCTTTTTCATAGCAGAGTTGGTGACCTTGATGAAGTGGCCAGTGACCATCATGTGGGCAGTGAGCTCCTGCAGGGTGTCATGCGAGCTCCCACACTCCATGCACTTCAGGATCTGCGACTTCCGGGCCTCAAAGTGCCATGCATAGCTGGCCCCATTCTGGTGGCCGTACCGATTATTTGGCGTGATGTAAGGGTTGGAGTTCTTCTGAAGTGCATCGTTGGTGTCTGAGATGGTGGCTTTGGGGGTTCCACCTGTGGAATCCGGGGAGCTGGGGAGCTCCAGCTCCAGGGAAGCTTTCTTCCGAGTGGCAGGGATGATTTTGGCGGCGACAGGAGTGACGGGTTCCTTCAGAGGCACTTTTTGGTAGTGTTTTGTTTTGATCATATGGACACTCAAATCCTGCAGGGACTCAAAGGAGTGGCCACAGTACATGCACTTCAGCACCTTCTGGGCATCTTCCTTCCCTTCCATTTCCAGCAAGGAGCGTTTGCGAGGCTTGGACCAGCGCTTGGGGTTGTTGTTATCGGTCTCATGGTTGTCGTCGCGGTAATGCCCCGTCTCGTTCATGTGCACCGTCAACTCCACCAGGGTGTCGTAGGCAGCGCTGCAGTCCTTACAGCGGAACTTGCTGGCCCCCGTGAAGATGGAGCCATAGAGCTTGCTGCTCTGCCGGTACAGCTGAACGGTGCTGAAGAGGCTGGGCTCCGGGAGCATGCGGCTCTGTGACACCTGCTGCAGCGTCTTAGCCATGGCGCTCTGGTGCCAGTCGAAGCTCCCGCTGCCACAGCTGCTGCTGCTGCTACTGCTGCTGCTGCTGCTGCCGTTGTTCTTCTCCGAGGAGGGCTGGTGCAGGTTGAGGTTGAGGTTGGACCAGTAGGAGTTGGAGAGGAAGTTGTTGTACACGGCCTTCATCTGCTCCAGGCTATCCGACACAGTCGTGTCTTCCAGTGGGACCGTGACCTCCTTGGTCTCCTCTTCGTTCTTGATGGAGCCACTTTCAAAGTCAGCCATTCGGTCACTGGTCTCACTGATGTGTGACTCGCTGTCCATTTCGTGGCAGGAGAACTCGGCGGCCGGGGAGTTCTGGTAGCTGGGGCAGGCCCTGGCGAGCTCCTTCTCCGGGCACATGTACTTGGCCGAGGGCTCTCCATCCGCCGTATGCTCCTCTGGGTCTAAACCTTCGTCCACCAGGGCAGCAGCCTTTAACTCTTCGGAAACATAGGCTGCCATGATAACAGGTGGGAAAGAGAGACAGGTAGGGTGGAATGAAGAGAGAGAGGCAGAAGGAGAGAAAGAAAAAAAAAAGCATTAGTACGTGTTGATCTTACCTAGAATATGTTCTGGGCTCTCAGGAAAACACAGCAACCCAGATGGGTACATGTATTTGTAAAATTAAATAGTTAAAATGTGGTGTTTCTTTGGAGCAAAAAAAAAAAAAATCTGCTCTTCAAACATAATTTGCCACCTTATTCTTCTCAAGGGGCAACAGCTTGAAATTAAAACTAAATTTGAAATTAATGAAGCACATTCTGGAGGTGGCATTCATTTCTAAAGTAATAAATTACTTGTATCAACCTCAGAGACAGCAGTTCCTGTCTGTCAATTAATATGTCTTATGCTTCTCCTACCCCTAATGCATTTCTTAACAGACAGATTCACAATTTAAATTAAGCAAGCATTTTTTACTCATTACATTTTTGAGGCTCAATCTTTAATAAATATAAAGTATAAAAATATCAATAAAATTTTTACCAAGTAAAAACAAAAGTACGTCCATTGTAATAAGGGAAAAACAAGATTTTGTGGCTTTTTTTTTTTCTTTCTTCCTTCTGGAAAAGCAGGTCTCAGAAAAGCTTAGAGGTAGGTTTCCTGGCAGGGATAGGTGTGGGTTCGTTCCAGTTGAGAGGAAATACCCTGACCAGCTACCACCCAGCCCCCAGCCCTGTCCCCCATGTGAACACCCAGCCGTTCTCAGCCACCTGCGCACACACACTCTCCATGCAGAATTATGTCAGAACAAGTTCAGGAAAATTGGTATGCGGTGCTCATTCCTGGTGTATAAATATATACAAGACCTTCCAGTGGACCTTACAAATGTCAAAGTGTTTGCTCTTTAGACTACTTTGTCAATATTTACTCAGTATAAGCTTCATGGGCATCCAACAGAGATCCTGTCTTTCTGGAAGCGATGTAACTGGGATGTAAATCCAGCATGCATTCCCACGCAGGTGGAGGGCAGGCCACGCGCCTGCAGGTTCTGGAAGATGCACGTCCAGAGACGCAGAGCCCAGAGAATACTTGCGTTAATGCAACAGGGTGTTTTTTTTTGTTTTTGTTTTTTTTTTCATTCTCTTGCATTCGGTGACTTGGGTTATTCCTTACTGAACTGATCTGCCACTGCATACTGCATCAGGGTAGTTTTTTGGACAGTGAGGCGTGGCCAGCCCTGTGGCTAGGAACAATTTCAAGGTAAAGGAAAAGGGGAAATAAAGTGACTTTGTCCTGTCAGCTTCTAAATACTTGTTTGCTTCAAAAGGCCAGTGGGGAAGTGTGTTAAGTGGTTGGAACGTTGCAGTGCTAATTGCAAGGCTGATTTCTACAAAAAGCTCTCAAGAAAGGAAGGGAAGTTTTGTTTGTGGAATTGACTCCACCAGCTTTAAAGATTTGCCCCTGTTCCATTTCACATCAGAAAACAAACCAACAACAACAATAAACAAACAAACAAACAAAAACAGTGAAATGAGTCCCTTGAAGTCAAGCAGATAGGCCCCCCTCATTCCTTCCAGGACAGGTGTGATTCTTTTGCTCCTAAGCCCCCTACTTTGAGTGCCAAGATTCCTAAGCCAAGACACATGGAATCCCAACACTGACGTAATGTGAACTTGGATGGGAACTGCCCCAGGTACACACATCAGCTGCAGGGACGGGGATACTTCTGCTCATTTGCCAACTACTAAGCAAGAGTCTTGTCCAGGAGCCGTGGATGTTCTTTACAAATGACCAGAAGAGAGTGCCCTGCTGCAGTCAGCTGAGTGTGAAGTGCTGTGGGGAACCTCAAGTTTAAGGCCATGCACTTCGAGATGACAAATAAAGACAGCAAAAGCTCTGTTCCTAGGGCCAGGACCAAATGCTTAGGGAAATACGGCGCTGGCCAATGGAGGCTCCTGTGCTAGCCACAGTGAAGACTGTGAATGCATGTGTTCGAAAAGACTAGGAAAAGAAAAAAGAAGATATCTCACTCTCCCTCACCTGCCCCCTGACAGACTTCCTCGGTGTGCAGCACATTCTAGAAATCTGGACTCAAAACTCCAATGGAGTGGCAGGCCTGGAGGAAGAACAGCCGAGGTAGAATAACCAAGTGTCCCAATTTGCCTGGAGCTGTCCTGGTTTCAGCACTGAACGTCTTGCATCCTGGGAATTTACTCAGTCTTATGCAAACTGAAGGATGGCTTGTTACCCTAGCTGGGGCACACAGTATGACTGAGGTCAGAGCATCCAGGTGGGTCTGCAACCTCTCTTATAATCCTCTCGGGGAACAGCTGGAGCAGAGTAGGCTGGGTTTAGCTAGACACAGCCCACTGTCTGCAGAAGTGCACCAGGTGCGTGCATATATGATGTTTCCATAGTACGGTTTTATTGTAAACGGGGAAAGAGGAGGAAATCCCATGGCTGGTGTCCCTCCCACTGAGACTCAAGGAAATGCCCAGGCCTGTGTAGATGGGTGAAGATATCAAAGCCCCTTCTGTCCTGGATATGCCTCTTGGAGCCACAGTCTGCAATACAAACCCCACACCCTGGGGATTTTGCTCCTATTACAGTGGCTCCCATGAAATGAAGTCTGAGAGAGAAATGGCCCCACAGCAGCCACTACGAGAGGACACCAGCAGCCAGAAGCAGCAGAGCCAATAGTGGACATGAAAGAGTCCTCTGTGGGTGAACGCCACCAGGTGAGAGGGAAACCCAGGGGCTCTGCCAGCCCATATTCCACCCAGGGGCAATGCATCTCCCCATGGCCAGAGCCTTCCCCACCCCCACTGCACAAGCACCAACCCAGCCCAGGCCATCCGGAGCACCCCTCCCCAACACATGCACCATGAATGATATGACCAGCTCCTCTCCTGGGCTGGCCCACAACACGCTCTGATGTGCTTTGTAAACTACACAGCAGGGTCAGAATGTCATCAGTCTGATGACTGAGGAGGAAATTAATATGGAAAGAAAAGGCCAACCTCTCAACCTCCCTGGTGGAACAAGATCCAACTCAGAGGAGAATTAAAAGGCTCTGGTGCCAAGGAGAACTGGGTCCTGGAGAGACCTGGCCTCACCGCACACCCCACTCCTGACCATGTCATGGTTTCTGAGGGTTCTTACAAGCGCACACCCTCATGGCTGTGACGTGGGCCTCACTCCCTGTTCAAATGACCATTTTCTTTTCCGATCTGAAGGTGAGAAGTATTTCCTTAGGTGGAGCCTAAGACTTTTACCCATTGGTTCTCCCCTCCACATTAAAATAAAGGGAAGGGCTGGGCGCAGTGGCTCATTCCTGTAATCCCAGCACTTTGGGAGGCCAAGGCAGGCAGACTGCCTGAGCTCAGGAGTTTGAGACCACCTTGGGCAACATGGTAAAACCCCATCTCTACTAAAATACAAAAAAAATTAGCCAGACATGGTGGCACACGCCTGTAGTCCCAGTTACTCCAGAGGCTGAGGCAGGCGAATCACTTGAACCCGGGAGGTGGAGGTTGCAGTGAGCCATGACCCACCACTGCACTCTAGCCTGGGCAACAGAGCAAAATCCTATCTCCAAAAATAAATACATTAAAAAAAAGGGAAAATTCCCATCTTCCACCATGCTTTGCAATAATTTCACTACTCTGAGAATATTTATACTCTTGATTACTGAACTTTAAAAATGTTCTAGAAAATGGAAATGGACCCAGTGGAATGAGGGAACTAACGGATGAAAGGCACTCCACAAATACGCATCAAGCTGCCACAGGCACCAGGCAGGTTGCCGCACACTGTGCAGTGCAGAGCTTTGTTTCTCTAGGCCTCTATTTCCTTCTTTGAATGATACGGGGCACTTGAGTAATATTTGTAAGGTCCTTCCTCGGCTAAATGTCTATCATTTTATGGCCTTTCAGAGAAGGTAAAGAGCTGAGCTGTAAAGTCGCTTAATCTGGTTCATTCTCTGCAAACGCCAACCTCACCAGCACTCAGCAAGTGGAGTAGTTCCTCTGTGCTTTCTTCTCTAGACTGAGCTTGACACGCAAAGCCCCTGGCTGGATAGAACGAAGGGCTCTGGAAGCTGGCACAGCGAATGCCCTGGATCAGGCAAGGAGGGGAGGAAAGACTGGGTGTTCCCAGTCACTGTGCAGATGGTGAGAAGTCAACAGGGGTGTGGGGCAGGGCTGTCGAGAACCTCGTCCCCACCAGGCTGGCTTCAGTAGCCCAGGGGCAGGCACCGTCCACCGATTCAACCCGACAATGCATCACATGTGACCTTGGGAAATTCCGCTACTGTCTCCAACAGTATTTGAGAGTATTTAAATTCCTTGTTGCTACTTAACTTTCTGTGCATTCTTGCCTGAATTCTCTAAGGGAGGGAACCTTACATCCTTAGTCTTGCATGCAGTAGCTGAGCAATGGACAGCTGCTGCCTCATTTCAAGGAGGTGAGTGGGGGGTCATGTCCAGGAGCAAGGAGTTGTAACAGCCTTTCTTAACAGGATCCCCCATTCTCTCTGCGGCCTCCCACATGGGCCCAGTCCAGCCACTAGCATCTCTCACCCCATCCCCAACCAACTCCCTGACTCCAGCCCCAGCCCCTTTAATCTCATCTCCAAGCAGAAGCTGCTGAGATTAATATAGAATATCAGGCTGGTCATATCACCTCCCCATATAACACCCTCAGTAACTTCCCACTGGGCTCGGAAGAAGATCCAAATTCCTCAAAGCAGCCCTGAAGGAAGGGAGTCCTCCACCATTTGCCCGGTTCCCCTCCAGCCCCTCTCAGCTTCTGAGATGCACCAAGATCTCTCATTCCTTACTTTCTAGCACTGCCTCCTCTGCTGGAAACCCTGGGGCAGGTGCAGTGAAGTTGAGAATGCGGGAACCCACCCTTCCCCGGGCCTCAGGGAAAAGGCTCTTGGGGATAGCAGGGTTTTGACCCCAGCTTTTGTCCCCTTATCCATGGGGATCACTTGTCTACGGCCAGATATTCCAACACATTGTCAGCTTTGTGTGGTCAGGACCAGACCCCACACACCCACACCCCAGTTATCAGCCACAACCCTACCGTCCGGCCCAGAGTGGCACTCAATACATGTCAGTGGGACGAATGAATGAATGAATGAATATCATAGACAGCTGCTTCACACCTCCTAAATAGCTGCCAAAACATCCTGAATGGATCCTGAGTCCAGCCAGTCCCAGTGCAAAGCAGATGTGCTGGGGTGAGACCCAAAGTCCATCCTAGGCAAGTTCTGTCTGAGAGTGACTGGCACATTCAGCAATGCCACTTCGTGATGAAAGGTCTCTGGGGTAGACAGGATGACAGAACCCACCACCAAGGAAGATGGGAGGAGACACCCCAGTCGGTGGTCTCCTTGCATTGGAGCCCGCCCAAGCTGTGCCCACACTCAAATACCCTCTTCAGGAATGCATTATCGGCCAGGTGCAGTAGCTCTTGTCTGTAATCCCAGCATTTGGGAGGCCAAGGTGGAAGAAATGCTTGAGCCCAGGAATTCAAGACCAGCCTGGGCAACACAGCAAGACCCCATCTTTATAATTCTTTTAAAAATTAACCGGGCATGGTGGCCTGTGCCTGTAGTCCCAACTACTTAGGAGGCTGAGGCAGGAGCATTGCTTCAGCCCAGGAGATTGAGGCTGCAGCGAGTTAGGATCACATCATTGCACTAAAGCCTGGGTGACAGAGTGATTCTGTCTCAAAAAAAAAAAAAAAAAAAAAAAAAAAGGAAAAGTAGGCCAGGCATGGTGGCTTACACCTGTAATCCTAGCACTTTGGGAGGCCGAGGCTGGGAGATTGCCTGAGCTCAGGAGATTGAGACAACCCTGGGCAATATGGTGAAACTCCATCTCTACTAAAAATACAAAAAATCAGCCAGGCATGGTGGCAGGTACCTGTAGTCCCAGCTACTTGAGAGGCTGAGGCACGAGAATTGCTTGAACCTGGGAGGTGGAGACTGCAGTGAGCTGTGATAGTCACTGCACTCCAGCCTGGGCAGCAGAGCAAGCCACTGTCTCAAAAAAAAAAAAAAAAAAAAAAAAAAAGGAAAAGTGAAAGTGAAAGAAAAAGAAAAGAATGCATTATCATCCCTCTATCCCTCTTTTCTCTTGAGCAAATAAGATGGGAACCTCTGCTGCCAGCTCCCATGGAGGAGGCAGCTGGACTGTGAGGGGGAGGAGGTTCTCATTCAAACCAAACCAACAGCTGCAAAGATGCAAAGAAGCACACAGAAGTGATCAGGGACTAGCAAGTGAGAGGCCGACTGGGCACCCGCATTCCACGCTTCCCCAAGTCCCTCCGTTGAAAGAGTCTCTCTTCAAGATGTGAGCCCCTGCGGAATGGCTGCACCCGCTTCCCCACACACATCTCACTTTCCTTACCCCACCAATGAAGACCGTGTGCTTAAAGCAACAAGACAGCCATCGATCTCTCAAGAGCTGAGTGCCAAGGACACATTTCCAGACAACTGCCTGAACTGAAGAACTTGGCATGCACAGAACCAAATGTGACTCCTGGGTAGAGACACACATGGATGAGAAATAAAAGCTCCCAAAGTTACAAAAGCTTTCTGCAAAGTTCTGTAGCCCAACAACCTTGGAAGCCCACATGATGGAAAAACAAAAAAACACAAAGACAAAACACGGATCCTGCCTAATACGAGCATGTTTATGAGCTGTGTTCACATTCCCACATTCATTGCATCTGGTCCTCTCAATGGTCAAGGAAGGTGGAAAAATCATCTCCATTTTGCAGACAAGGAAACAGGGATTCTGGCTAGTTCCACAGCACACTTGCACTGAGGAACCAGTTCTGACCCCAAGCCCTCTGCTGCAACCCCTCAGGATGAGTCACTGGACGTAGATGGGGCATTTGCCTGAACTCCTAAGACCCACACCCTGGGTCCAGTGTCAGGGGACCACACAGGAAGTGTGGGAGGGAGCGCCCTGTCCCCAGAATGAGGAGTGGGCAGCCACGCAGAACCTTCTCAATTCCCCCATTGGGATCCACACCTACCCTTCCAGGAGGGTCCAGCATCCCCACCCTCAGCTCACCAGTGGTGTGGCTTTCACACCGTGGATGCAGGGATGACAAACGTATCATGTCCGGGGAGAGAAGAGAGCTGGCCCACCGTGGCCATCAAGGGTCTGGAGACAACAATTCCTTAATATTTATTGTCATCATTAACTAAATTCAACCTCTAGGTAAAAAGAAATTAATATGTGTCATATAAATATAAAACAGTAAGCTGGGGCATAACGGAATTCATTTCTGGGCAAGGTGGAATTACCTTCATCACACAGTTAGGAATCTCTCCCAAAAGATAAAGAGGAAGTGTTGGCTGGGACCTGCACTCTCCAACCACGGGGGCCACGGATGGGCAAGTCGGGGGTGGGAGGGGGCACTGGGTGTGGGTGGAAAGAAAGGAAAAGAAAGTATGGCTGTGTCCCGCTCCCCAACGCAATTTCCAAGTAAAATGCCCTGTGAAAGTTAGCATTTTCTCGGCTGAAATAAAGGTTCTGAAGTTACAACCCTCCGTTTTCCCTGGGAAGGTGCTTTGCTGGCTAAAACTGTTTATAGATTCCTTTTCCCCATGTCTTCTTATTACGGATAGCCCAGAAGAACACCCCTCTTTGCAAGGAGTGCCTCTGGTCATCCATCCATAAGGAGTCCTGTGACTGTGATGGAGGAAAGAGTAGAGCCAGGAGGGAGAGGAAGAGGCAGGGAAAGGAGAAGAAAGGACCGAAGAGGGAAGGGGCCATCAAGTCATCCAGGGTTTGAGAAGGGGGCAGAGAGAGAGGAGGGGGCCCAGCAGAGAGAGGACAGAGGGAGAAAGAGAGATGGGAGAGGAAGAGAAGAATCCACTAGGGCTGGCGTAGGGGAGAGAGAGGCCACCAAAGGGCATGGGAGGTAGGAATGGAGAGAGAGAACACAGGTAATGGAGATTTGAGAAGAGACAAGGACAAAAGAGGTTATTTTCTGGAAAGGACTCTATGACAAAGAGGGCTTGGAGCCTGTGAGTTCTGGTACAGAAGTGGCCCTCAGGATGGCCACCAAGGTAAAAGAGGATGGACCTAGGGGAGCCGCTATGGGTCCATTCCAATGCTGGGGCCTCTGGGCCTCCTTTCCTCCTGCTTCCCTGAATATTCAGATTTTCAAACGACAGAGGGTGATTTCTTTTTTTGTTTTTTTTGAGACAGGGTTATGCTCTGTTACCCAGGCTGAAGTGCAGTGGTGCAATCACAGCTCACTGCAGCCCCAAACTCCTGGACTCAGGCCATCCTCCCGCCTCAGCCTCCTGGGTAGCTAGGACTACAGGCACTAGATACCTCACCAGGATAAGAGTACTTTATTGTTTTTTGTTTGTTAATCCTTTTTTTTTTTTAATAATAATAATTTAACTAGCCGAAGCGGATGGAGGAAGGATGATGGCTTGGGAAGGTGGCTATCAGGTGTGTTTTCCCAAGCAGGCTCTCCAGGACTCATGCACACCAGTCTCTGCAGACCCTCCTGCCCTTTCCTCAGAGCCAGAATCAACTTCAACACATGCCTAAGCCCTCAGCAGGCACGAAGTCCTCTTCTCTGCTGCAGAATGTGCTTGGACAAGGAAAAATGCCAAGAGGCTCACAAGGCATCTTGACCACTTCTTACTCCCCACTTACCTGCCTTCCTCACACTTGGGCCCACAACAGAGCAGACCCCAAGGAAATGGCAGGAGGAGATAGGATGGGACAGTTCAAAAACCATAGCAACCCAATGTGGAGAGCCGTCCAAGAGGGCAGTAGCTGGACTCTGGAGAGGACCTGCCGATTCTCTGCTCTGTCGCCCAGCCTGGAGTGTAGTGGTGTGATCATGGCTCACTGCAGCCTCTAACTCCTGGGCTCAAGTGATCCTCCCACCTCAGCCTCCCTAGTAGCTGGAACTACAGGTAAGCACCACCATGCTAATTAAAAACAATCTTTTTTTAGAGTTGGGGTCTTGCTGTGTTGCCCATGCTGCTCTGGAACTCCTGGCCTCAAGTGATCCTCCAGCGTTGGCCTCCCAAAGCACTGAGATTACAGGCTTGAGCCATGGAGCCAGGCAGGATCTGCTGTTTCTGCATTGGATTTTTCTCTGGGAAACAATGTGATGTTAGGCAGGGAGGCCCTGGGTCTCAGCTTCTGCCCTGCCATGGATTAGTCCTGTGGCTGTGATGACTGACTTCACATCTGCAAGCATCAGTTTCTTCATCAACAAATGGGAGGAAGGAATGGGAAGATGCAATTGGCCACATCCGCCTCCCAGGTGTTTGCAGGCAACCAAGGATTTCATAAGGAGTGGGCATAAAGGACTTTTCTAAGTTAAAGAAACTCTGCAAATAGAGGTGCACCAACTGCACAGGGGCTGTGCTCCATGGGAGCACAGAAGGCCTCCTGCTGTTGGGAATCTGGGAGGCAGGGCCAGGGGATGGCCCCTAGGCTCACCCCTCCTCTTATAAAGGCCTCTGGGTCTCCCAGACCCTCCATGCTGACCTCATCACAAAAGGAGGAGGTGGGGGGACAAGCACCAAGCCCTGCTGGGGTGAGAGCTCCCACTGGGGCTTGGGTTCTGTCCCTCCTCACTCTGGGCAGCCTTAAAATGGGGGCTGCAGAAAAGGATGAAAGCCAGACAGAAAAGAGAAGAAAAAGGGAGGGAAATGGAGGGCAAGGAAAGGAGGCAAGGAAGGAAGAGACAATGTCAGAAGCACGCCTGCAGCATTAGTGTTCCTGACCAAGCACAGCTCTCCTCCCCGGGCCCCAGCCCCTGGTATAGGAATTCTAGGAAGGTAGCGGGCAGGACCATGGATTCAGTCCCGCTCCACCCCACTGCATGGACCTGACCGGAGATTCCCAGTGCCCCACTCCCAGGGGTGGGGTTCGGAGCCAGATGCCCTGCAGCACGGTGCTGGCTGGGGCGGCCACCTCAGACACTGGCTCTCAGATTGGCTGCCACTGTCCCTGTAGCCCCTAGCCCCCAAGCTGGGCCGCGTTCTCCTCCAGGCTGAGCCCAGACCCCATGTCCGCTGGGCTTCTGCCTTGAATCACCTTCCTCTGTGTCAGGGAAAGAGCTCAAAGTCCCTAGAAAATTTCACCTAAATCTCAGCTTACTCTCAATACACCTGGAAAATCTGGATGAATTGATTCATTTGACACAAGAGTATCTGCTTGACAAAGGACTCATGGAAGTGCCTTACACACTGTGCCCCCTGGGTTATGCTTATACAGGGCTCTCTGCTGTACAAACGTGTTGCACACCTTGCTGTGATGAAGCAAGGGGATCCCCTTCTCAGGGGAACCACACCTGCCATATCAGCTGTGTCTGATGCAAACCGATTTGGGGCCTAGAGCTATCCCCAGATGTCCTGAGGTCCCACACAATGGGCTGCTCAGAAGCAGCTGCCCCTCGACCTGGCCCAGAGCCCTGGTGGGTGTGAGGGATAGATAGACAGGGAGGAAGCTCAGGCCTGGATTGCCACTAACCAAACACATTCCCCCTGGCCCTCAGAGAACATGACAAATCAAGACGGAGGTGCACCCTCCTGGCTCTTGACCGGGAGGTGCTCAAAGCAACAGTGTGAAGGCAGGACTTCCTTTTTGTGCAAACAGAGAGGAGATGGCAGGGGGAAGTGTGGGATGGAGTGGAGGGGGCTTAGCTAAACACACACTGGGGGGTACCAATATGATTGGATTGCATGTTGGGCCTCTGTCTAGTTATTAAATAAGCAGGGAGAAAAAAAGGTTCTAGAGGACTGTTTATACCTGGTACCGAGGAGGTGACAATTCAGTGGGGAACACAAGTCTTCTCCATCTATCCACCTGGGCACCCGGAGTCACCTAGAGATGCTACCTAGGATGATGGAGGTCATGGCCTCTAGGGACAAAGAGAGAATGGCATTCTTGGATGGTACCAGGGAGACCAGGGGCCTTCCAGGCATCGCTGCTGGGCTTTGGAGCTCCCCAGAAACCAGGGGAATACCCAAGGGCCAGAGGATCCAGAAGGGTATGGTTTGGCTCTGGGGGAAGGAAAAGTGGCTGCAGCTGTAATGGCCAGGACTTCTGCAGAAGGCTGGCCATGGTGGGATGACAACCTCCCCTAGATTGATTGCTCTTCCCACTAGCAAGGTCAGTAATATTAATTTTGTACATGCTAATTTGATGTAATGTGCGAGATGAATGTTTGTTCAGTTGGGTATCCCTGTGTTAATAAAGCTGCAATGCTTTCATCCCAAGAAAAGCATGGCATTAGCTGATTGGTGAATAAAGTCAGTGTGAATAAGGAAACACCATGCTCTAGCACAGCCAGAGTGGCCAGTGGTGGCGTAAGCCAATGACAGGCTGCGGCTGCTCCTCTAGGGAACCCACAGCAACGAGGCTTCCCAGAACACCTCCTAGCTGCTGGAAGCCCCAGCCGGTTCAGAAGACTCAGAGCCCAGGATGAGTCCTGTTCCTCCAGCGGTGATGGGAAACAAGAGTCCAAGAGTTCCAGAAGCCAAACCTGGGGCTCCCAAAACTGAGTTAAGAAAGACACTGCCTGAAGTTTCTTTCTTTGAATTCTTGCTGCAATGAAAGAATCCCATTGTGCCACCGTCTCAGCAGCTCCTCCCCAGAACAATCTCCCTCCCTTCCCAGCACTCTTCATGAGGGGGATGGCTCAGAAAAGGAGGAGGCCAGAACGTCAGGAAGCTCTCCAAGATCAGAAAGAGAAGGCAGCTTCCCTGTCTCTACAATGACTCTCTTCCAATGCCTTCTGGGGAGCTTGCTCTGCTGCAGTTAGGGCACCAATCCCAGTACAAACAAAAATAAATGTATCAAGGATGCATTCACAGGACAAAAACCACTGCCTCAGACAAATCTTCAGATAACAAAGAATAAATAAATACTCACTTTGGGGACCATCTGAGTGACCTACTGTCCTTGGCTTCAAGCACATTTAAACCGACTGGGCATCAAACCAATGATGGAAGCCTGCAGCAGTCTGCTGTCATGGGGAGTCCATACACTCACTCTGTGTGCCCTGGAGGAGTGCTTCGCTGCTGAAATCACCTTAATCCATTTAAGCTACAGGGCAGAGTCATCATTCAGCCAGCCCAGTGCTGGGCCCATGTCTGGGTTGACAGCAATCAGTTTGTCCTGGTAGCCAGCGACGGTCTATACAGTGAAACATGGCTTCCGGAGCCAGGGTGCATTTTTGCAAGACTGGTAAAGGAAGTAAGCTGCCTGTGGGTGCCGTACTCCCATTCCTCTTTCTGAGTTCAATACATTTCCAAGCACACTGCCCTCTCAGAATAAAGAATCCAGGGTCTGAACCTCTTCCCAATGTCCTTTTTACCTTTTATTCTACAAAAGCCATAAGGTAAATCCTGGCCTATATTGGATCCAATAAATTAGAAGAGTAACTTCATCCAAAGAAAGGATTCTCTCATCTTGGTGGAATAGGAATTGGGTAAATTATTAGGGGCAGGGGATGTGCTTGACCTTCTCAAATTGCATACATGAGCAAAGGGATTCTCAGGGGGTAGCTGATGTCTTTAACGAGGCAGTTCATTGAGGCAGTTTATGGAACCAAGGAACTCTTGCCTGCCTATACACTTGGTGATCTAAAAACCTGGGAAAAGCACAGTTGAGAATTGGGCAGCAGGCTGTGAAAATTTGGGAACAGTCCTTAAAATGGGCCTCTTCCAGTGGCTAAACATGTACAACTCAAACTGTCACTGGGACTTGCTGGCTTTCCTCCAAAACACTAAAAGAGCTATATCCAAGGGGAAGGTAAATGGATGGCTAACATGAGATGGGAGTTAACATTTACACGGAAGAGGAAGCAACTGATTCACTCAACACATCTACCCATCCACCCAGCCAACCCTCCATCCATCTACCCATCCATCCATCCATCCATTGAAAGACTTATTCATCTATCCATCCAAAAACCTACCCATCCAAAACCCATCCATCCATCCATCCATCCATCCATCCATCCATCCATCCATCCATCCACATACATCCATCCACCCACCCATTCATCCATCCAAAAACATATCCATCCATCCAAAAACCCATCCATTCATCCATCCAAAAACATATCCATCCATCCAAAAACCCATCCATTCATCCATCCATATATCCCCCATCTGTTCATCTCATTCTTCTAGCCATCCCAAACCCATCCATTCAAAAACTCATCCATCCATCCACCCATCCATCCAACCAAAAACCCATCCATCCAACCAAAAACCCATCCATCCAACCATCCATTCAAAAATTCATCCATTCAAAAATGTATCCATCCATCCAAAAATCCATCCATCCATCCATCCAAAAATGTATCCATCCATCCAAAAATCCATCCATCCATCCATCCACTCAAAAATGTATCCATCCATCCAAAAATCCATCCATCCATCCATCCATACATCCATCCATCCATCCACCCACCCACCCATCAACAACCCAAAAACCCATCCTTTCATCCAATATGTATTAGACACTAATTATATACTCCAGATGCTTTAGGGTTAGGAATAAGTAAACAAAGTAAATAGCTCAGAATTACAGGCTATACTTTTATGTACTCAAGGTGGCCTTGGTTAAACACAGAGCACAAGGGCATTAGAGAATCATACATCTGCACAAATGTCTTAGCTCGATATTCAAAGCCCAGGTTAACCAAGCCCCACTTTACCTTCTATGTTTTATTGTCCATGCCCCCTCCACACACAGAGATGCTAGTCTTCCCTGATAACTTTCCTTTGATCTTGCCTTGATTGATGCTGTTTCTTCCATTTTACATATCATGCTTGGTCTTTTCACATTCCCCTCCCTATCCTCCAAGGTCCTGCTCATTCCATATCCCCCAGGAAGTCCTTTCTCACCTGTCTCTTTGAAAGTGATCTCTTTAATTTCTGTGACGAGACAATGAATGGAAAAGTCCCCTCTAAACTCTAAAGCCTACAGAAATATAAGAAATTATCAGCATCATTGTATATCTCTTCTGGCATTTATCTCTTGTAGTTTTAAAGTCGCTGATCCTGTGCATAAATTCTCTTTCCATATACACTACAGGAGCATTTCTTACCTCTGTGCCCTTTGCATGGCCTGGCATGACAACTGTACTCAGTAACTTCTGGTCCAATTCTTTTAGTTTGGATGGCGCTGCTTAGGCTAAGAACCAACAAAGACCAAGGGTCACTTCAGGTAGAAGTTTCCACCACCTTCCTCAATGGCTCTCGAATGCTGGGCTGAGAAGTCCCAGGTGCTCTCTGACTTCCCATGCATCTCTTCATTCCTCATTCCCACGTCACCGAACAGAGACACTCCAGTAAGAACCAGGGCCACCAGTGTATCTCAGTTCTGGCGAAGTTCCTCATCTTATGACCACAAGGAAAACTTGGAGAGAAGATGTTCCCAGTGACCTCAGAAAAGTTTAGCCCTACCCTTTCTGCACTGAGCACCTGCATGGTAGCCACCATGACTAAGTGACCTTCTTAAGGTCTGCAGCACTGCCTGCATTGAGCCAGGACTGATCCAGCATTCAGCCAGTATTGACACAGTATTCAGCCAACACTCAGCAAGTTCTCATCCAGGACTCAGCCAGCACTTAGCCAACACTCAGCTAGCACTCAGCCAGCACTGACCCAACACTCACCTAGCACTCAGCCAGGACTCAGCCAGGCCTGACCCAGCACTCAGCCAGCGGCACTCAGTCAGCACTTAGCCAGTACTCGGCACTCACTCAGCACTCAACAAGCACTCACTCAGTATCGACCCAGCTCTCAGTTAACATGCACCAAGGCCTCACTAGTGTGCATGTGAACACTGTTTGGATGGACAGTGAAAAAATCATTCTAGCCTGTTTGAAGGAACAAAGGTAATGGTCAAATGTTTCAATTTTTAAATAATTTTGACTGACATATACATGCCTACAGATTTCAACTTCATTTCTATATATTAAAACAGCTTTTCTCCAACCAATATATAATCTATTGACTGGTTGGCATCACAATATATGTTTCCTCTTAAGTATCCCATCTCACATTTTTATATTGGCACTTATATAGTCTGAGTTGGGTGTTTCTTATGCTAGATCAGGAACCCTTAACACCTTACCATCCATCACAAGGAAGAGAGACAGAAAAGAGAGAGAGAAAAGAAACAATACAATAATGAGAACAGCACTCTCACTAACTGGTTCATGCCTTGCTTGCCTTCTTGTGGAGGATAATTTTGTAGTATATATCAAAATTGAAAATATCTACACTCTGACCCAGATAGCAATCTTTACTACAAAAACATTCATACATCATACATAGCCCCTCAACAATAACAAAAAAAACCCTCTATGATTAAGGGTGTTCTCATCAGTATTTCTTAGAATACCAAAGAAGTGAATAAACAAACTAAAGTATACCCATATCATGAAATACTATGCAGCAACTCACAAGGACGATAAGACAGAGATACCAGTGTCAGAGAAGATACGGAACACTGGAACTTTCCAGTACCAACTGTTACAACCATTTTGAAAATCTGTTTGTCAGTATCTACGAAAGCTACACATACACATACTCTGTGTGACCTGGCAATTCTATTCCTAGATCTAGACCCATTAGATGTGCATACGTATTTCATCAAAAGACCTGTACGCTGATATCCTTTGATACGCTATTCACAACAGCAAAGCAACTGGAAAGGATCCAAATGTCTACCACCAGTAGAGTGAATAAATACACAGTGTCCTGTCCACATGCTAGAGTGCCATACCACAGACAAAATCAACTGTTATTCAAAACAACATGGGAGGATCACACCAACAAAATATTTTATGAATTCATTTATGTAAATTTCAAAATCAGGCAAAGCTCACTTGTGGTGTTAAAAGTCAGGACAGCAGTTACCCTTTGGAGGTAGTGGCTGGGGAAGGGCTGTGGAAATCCTGGAACATGAAATGTTCTGCCTCTGGGCCTGGGCCCTGGAGGCACAGGTGTGTTCACCTGGGGAAAATTCCACCTACACTTATATTCGTATGCTGGCCTTTTTTTATGTTATTCTGCATAAAAAGGTTTTTTAACAATAATTTCAACTTTGGGGTTCAGGGGGTACAGGTGCAGGTTTATTACATGGCCATATTGTGTGATGCTGAGGTTTGGGCTATGATGGATCCCATCACCCCAGTAGTGAGCATGATATCCAACAGGTGGTTTTTCAGCCCTTGCCCCTCACTTTCCCCCACTCCCATCTAGTAGCCCCCAGTGTCCACTGTTCCCATCTTTATGGCCATGTGTACCCAACTGCTTACAAAATTTAAAAATAATGATAATTCTCTAATTTCTCATATGAGAAGATCTCTAAGACATCGCAGAAGGTAGGAAAAGAAAATAAGTCTCACAAACACAAACATGGGTCTCTGTTTTCTGAGCAAGTTTGTGTGTGTGTGATTATATGTGGGCACCCGGTGAAATAATCCTGGCCTGGATATTAGCAGCTGTCCTGCAGGTGGAGGAGGCAGATGCTGTTGTGGTGAGTGGCATGGCGAGAGGAAGGGGAGGAAACGGGCGCCCTTCTGCACCGTCTGGAATGTTCACAAGCACACCTTCATGAAGTGCTGGAAGTGCTGTGAATTTTTTTTTTTTTTTTTTTGAGACGAAGTTTTGCTCTTGTTGCCCAGGCTGGAGTCCAGTGGTGTGATCTCGGCTCACTGCAACCTCTGCCTCCCGGGTTCAAGGGATTCTCCTGCCTCAGCCTCCCGAGCAGCTGGGATTAAAGGTGCCCGCCACCATGCCTGGCTAATTTTTTGTATTTTTAGTAGAGACAGGGTTTCACCATGTTAGCCAGGCTGGTCTTAAACTCCTGACCTCAGGTGATCTGCCCGCCTCAGCCTCCCAAAGTGCTGGGATTACAGGCGTGGGCCACCTTGCCCAGTTAGTACTGTGGCATTTTAAAAGTTATAAAGGAATTTTTATTTGTAGCATGCACCTCCTGTGTGTCAGGCTCTATACTGGGCACCGTCAGCCTAGAAGACACAGTGCCTGGTCCCATGGAGTGGGCATTTGGGGCTGCATGCCTGGGAGTCAGTGGAGAGTGGGTTCTGGCACTGGGGGTCAGTCACAAAGGAACAGGGGCCTCAGGTGCCAGCTCCACAGAATGCCAAAGGGCCTGGGACAGCTCTCCAGCCTCTCACCTTTGCTCTCTTCCGTGGTAGCATTCTCAGCATTCTAGGTGAAAGTGTCACCCACAGTGACAACAAACTATGGGAAAACAGAGACATGGGCAAACTATGTGCTGCAGTCCTAATTTTGACCTCAGTGGGAGCGGGAGGTGGGAGGCTGGAAGGGTGTTGGGCAATACCCAAAGCATCCGGGGGGCATAGCACCCCTAACCACAGGCAGGGTCTTGTCCCCCATTGTGGGAATCAGCGGGTTTCAGGTCTGTCTCTTCCTTTCAGGTTCAGGCTTGTTGTTTGAGGCCAACTGCCTCCTCCACTGGGCACAGTTCTCAGCTCCCCGCATACCCTCAGAGGATCCCTCCTGCGGATCACGTCACCAGCATTCCCAGGTCCCTGTGGTGGACTACTCGGGGCAGGCGTCTGTGTGGCAGGCAGGACAATGGAGACAGATGTGCGGTGAGACCTCTCTGGGCCCCACCCTTCTGCTGTGAAGACTGAATAAGATAACCACCAAGAGTAAGGGTAGCTTATTCCCTTCCTGTCTCTTTTTTTTTTTGCCCATTCCTAAGAACCGCAGAAAGTTCTACAACCTCGATTTTCTAATTTTTTATTTTTTTTAAGAGACAAGGTCTTGTTCCATTGCCCATGCAGGAGTACTGCAGTGTGATCATGGCTCACCTGCAGCCTTGAACTGATCCTCGTGCCTCAGCCTCCCAAGTAGCTGCAACTACAGGTGCACACCACCACGCCTAGCTGATTTTTAATTTTTTTTTTTTTTTGTAGAGACAGGGTCTAGCTATGTTGCCCAGGCTGGTCTTGAACTCCTGGCCTTCAACTCCTCAGCCCCTCAAAGCAGTGGGATTACAGGCATGAGGTGATGCACTTGGCCTGGACTTTCTGCTTCTAATGCAAGTACTCTAGAAACACACAGGCTTGGAGAGGACACTCAAAATAAACCAGGATAGGTACAACCCCCACCCATTTCAACTGCCACTTGCTTCCCTGGCCGTCCCTGCCCTAATGTGTACTCACAGGTCCTAAAACCCAGCTGTGAAATGCTCACCCTCTGCAGAGAGACCTGCTACTGGATCAGCAGACATTTCCTGAGAAAGGGTCAGTGGGCCACCACCTCAGCAGCAGGGACAGAGCTGTATGGAGCTCCTGCGGCCTCCTAGGTCACCTGTCACTCCTCAGGAGGTGCTCACAGACCTGTGAGATCTGTGTCTCTTGGCTTCCCTTGCACCCAGGGAAGGCCACTCTAGGGCTGCTCATGTGACCAGGAGCATTTCACCTCCCACAACCCAGCTGATGTCTCACATGACCAAGAGCTTTGCTGTCCCCGCCATCCAAAGCCCATTCTTCTCACCTCTGCATCACCATAGCCCTGCAGAAACCCTACAGCTAGGCAGTCCCTTTTTCCCAGTGGGCTGGGTAGGCAAGGGGGTCCCAACCCTCCCCATACAGAGCAGAGGGAGGGCTCTGCACAAGCCAGATACTCAGTCAATCTCTTTGAATTAAATCAAACTTTTAAATTAAAAGTTGACCCCATAGAAGAGCCGACTTCATGCTTGTTCTTTGTGTTTGTTTGTTTTGTTCCATTTCCTTCAGACACTTCGGCACCAAGCAGCATTTCCGTAAAGAATTAAAAGCCCAGAACCAATTATGGATGCACAGAAGCCTCCCATCTACCTGCCTACCTGCAGCAGTACTGTCTGGGAACGGTCCTGGCCCATTTTGCGGGGCCATGCACTCCTGGGGGTACCTTCTGCACATGATCGCTGCCCAGCTATAAACCAGCCCGAGAAGGAGTGAGAGCCGTCCATGGGCTCCATGTCATGGATGAAGAGACTGACGCTTAGAGAGACAGAGAATAGGGGATGAGGATACAGAACGAGGACTGGAATTGGGAAAAAAAAGCAGCCAGGGCTTTTACTGCTGGATCTCACTGCCTGTCTCCAGAATACACGTTTAAAATGTACTACTTAAGAGTGAAGAAACCGAGAGAAGGTCTCCTGATTCTTTAAAAGCGTGACACACAGCTGGGCACGGTGGCTCATGCCTATAATCCCGCACTCTGGGAGGCCGAGGTGGGTGGACCACCTGAGGTCAGGAGTTCGAGTCCAGCCTGGCCAACATGGATAAACCCTGTCTCTACTAAAGGTACGAAAATTAGCCGGGCGTGGTAGCGGGCGCCTGTAGTCCTAGCTACTCGGGAGGCTAAGGCAGGAGAATTGCTTGAGCCCCAAGGGCGGAGGTTGCAGTAAGCCGGGATTTCACCACTGCACTCCAGCCTGGGTGACAGGGCGAGACTCCATCTCAAAAAAAAGTGTGACACACAACCGCATGGCGACTCTCTCTGACCGGAAAGGACAGTAGGCTGGAGTCGGGCCACGCCACCTTGGCAAGGTGTGCTTGGTGAGTCTGTTCATCTCTCAGCCTCAGTCTCCCCACTTGAAAAATGGGACAATATCATCACCTCCCTTGGAGGGCACGGGGAGACACACACTATGCAAGGTAGATAAAGCAAGAAATGTCACACATGTAGCAAGGGTGCCCAGAACCCTCTGCTGGTCGCAATTGTGGGATCCGGGTGTTTTCCTTCTTGATCAAGAGGGAAAGTCGTTTTTATTTAATCTGAAAATACAAATAGAAGGGCCGCTTTCTGGATGTAGCAAAGCCTGAAAGTCCATGAACACCCTCTGTGACAAGGTTATGGGGTGCAGGGGAGAAGTCGGGCCCTGGGTCAGCATCCCTTGACCATCATGGATTAATCTGCCTGTGCAACAAAGGTCCCCGTGTCCACACATAGCAAGGGGGCTCAAACGCTGCCTTACAGCTGTAAGACTCCTACTGTGCAAAGTTCTCAGGACCAAAAAGAAAAATTACTTCGGGGTCTCACTGACTGGGTCCGGGACCTGAGTCTCTGAGACTCAGGGCAGCCCTCTCTGTGGGCAGCCTCTTGGAGGGGACAGTAGGAACAGTGTATCATCGCCACTGTGAACACAGAATGTCACACGAGCAAAGACACTTGTCGAATGCCTTTCCTTTACACGCACCCTCATCATGACCTGTGTTAATGAAGTTAATTGAATTTAAGATCAATAATGGTTAATTATTGCAATTTGACATTCAGAGATAAATGGCTTTAAGACAGAGAAGTATGTGTGTATATGTGAGCACACGAGAGAGTGTGTGTGTGTGTGAATTCTCTCCAAAGAAGGTGAATGCATTACAAGCCTAAGAGGGATCCCACAAGCCTTCCATTGATTCTGGTGCATTGTGATCGACTTCATCCTCTGATAAATGTGGGCTTTTCAGAGCTACAAGTAAATGTTCTACAAGACTACTCTAACCCTTGTCACTGGCCAAATCTATACGTGCTGTACACCAGAAATCTATTGAGATAGATTAAAGAACTGCTGTAGAAACAAGAGCAGCTTCAATAAAGGTGAAGGTTTATTATATTGACTATTAATGTAACTTAACTGTATGCAGTTATGAATGCTTATAGATCAGGGCAGTTTAATTTGGGGCAGTTAGATATGATTATAATTGAACACAAATTTTTTTTATATCACCATAGATGAACTCAATTCAATGTGGACAAAAAGAAAAAACCAACCTAGCTTGGAAAGTTGCTAGGTTATAACCAAAGGGTGAATTCCTAGGGAGGGATGGCCCCAGGAGAGCTGGCCCAGGTCCAGGCCTCTCTAACGATGCACTCACAACACCACCTCCTGCTCCAGGTCCCACAGCGTGCACGGAGCTGATGCCCCAGCAGTCTACAGCGGCCCCACAAGCCTGGGGTCAGGGCTGCTAAGTGGCTCCTCTGATTTGATCCAAATTGGTAAGAAGTTTACTTTTCAGGAGAGATTCTCGGTAGGAAGTCATAGCCCCAAATGCATTAATAATGACACTCCTCCATCCACCCAGAACCAGCTAGATGACCACTTACAAGATTGATAATGACAAAGTAAATGTTGTCAGGAAGAAAGTCCTACTGATTGCGGAGCACTGACAATACCGTGCGCCTGAGGAGTTCTGTCAAAATGTAAGATTATGCAAAAACACCGTTGAGAACACTGCTAATCATCTGCTTGTGTCAATTACTTGAAGGGTCTCTGACAGCATATTTACATTAAACACATTTCAGGAGCAAAATCCTTAATGCTATATCAGAATATTTTTCATTACCATTAGCAAATCTTTAAAAATCGTTTTTTCCCCCCTCGGCTACAATAGGAGTGATGGTGAGACAGGGAAGGCTGGGTGGGGGCCTATGTGGGTGGAGTGGATTGCGGGGGATTTCAGTTCATCCCTCTGCAAAGAAGCGGGTGGTGCAGACTCAGAGATGGGGCATCCCCACCACGTCTCCCTCTCAGGGCAGATGACAGGGCCCTCTCTCATCCCAAACACCTTCCAAGCCCAGTGAACAGCGGCATTGGTTTTCTTCCTGTTGGTGTAGCCAGCCCCACACATCTAATGCCAGGCTATTTAACACAACAAATGACAGGTGTACAGAGGCAATTATTGAAATTAAAACTTAGATGACACCTGCTGGGGCTGTGCACTCAAACACCTCGCCCTGGTCACGCCGTCTTGTCCACAATTATGGCAACATGGACGTAACCAAAATAAACAGCCCAGGGCCTGCAGTGGCCGGGCTGCCTGAGACATGCCTGCAGGAAGGCACTGGCCCTGTCCTGGGCATTGTCACAGAGCAGGAGACACCCCGGCAAAGGGATTCCGCAAGGTCCACCCTCAGGCCTCCCATGGCAGGTCAGAGAGGGTCGGGTCAGAAGGTGTCTGAGGTGCTTGGAAAAATACATCCGGATTTTTCCGGACATGTTTGCCAGACATGACAATCATACCTACCATGGTGATGATGGCAGCCAGCATGCTTGGATTTTTAAAATGTTTGAGCACTCTGCTGTACGTTTTACCTATGCTGCCTTTCGTTCTCTTCACACCCGCCCCATGAGGTCCACAGGTGGAGACACTGTGTCCCAGATGCACGTCTGATGAAGTGGAAAACCGGGATTTGAACTCAGGTCCCTAGGCGCCTGTTACATTCCACACCGTGGACATCTTAGTTCTAATGCTTGTGAGCTGGCCCTCCAAGATCCCAGCCCAGTCAGCACCTGAAGACATTCCTTACACTCAGAAATACAGGCAAAGGGGCCCTTACATAAAGTTTGTAAAGCCCCAGCACCACCTTAATGTGGCAAAAGAGAGAGCCATGGTGCTGAGCCATCTGAGACTGCCACTCACAGGGCCTCTCCAGGTCTAGGGTGCACAGGAGTGACCCCTCAGTGCATGAGCTGCTGCCAACACTTCCCAAGGGCTCAGAGGCCCAGAGCTGACGCTCCGCCCTTGTGATCTGTGCCCTGGAAACATAGAGCCACAGACTCTGCCCATGTCCAGGAAGAAAGACAGCACGGTGTGTGAATGGGACATAAGACTCCACATCATCTCCAACCTACTCAACAAGAAATGCACCATACATGCAAAATCAGAAAGTACTCACACCTGTTCACAAGTGGCCAGCCCAAGGAATCCAGTACTTGTGGTCATTTTAGAAATCTGTGTAAGTTACATGAAAATTTAAAGCAAAATGCATTCCTTTTAAGAAATTCTATATTCTGAAAGTTTTGTTTTCTAAAATCTGTCTCTTCCCATTCCAAACATACAGACATTTCCTCAACTGACCTTTATAAGTGTGCTTTTACTTTTACCTTAAAATACTTAAAAACTACACACATACAAAAATAGATATGTCTATATATAAACACACACATATATATGCATTTTTCCTATCAGAGTGTGTAGGTTAAAAAATAATGCAAAGATGCCACATTCATCCTCAAATTGCACTTCCATATGGGAAGTGAGATGTATATTGAGGAGACCACAGTTCAAAACAGGAGCATCCGGAAGCCAAAGGGTCTAGCTCAATAAGGCCAAAATTTGGGGTGGATTCAGCATGGCCCATTGCTTGCTTGGTGGAAATAAGATGTCACAGGTAAACAACGTGGCTTGAGTTCATTTTTAGTTTTAATCTAGATTACATGTACATGCATGTGTAAACATATACACATCCTTATGCTTATCCATAAATGCATAAACACACGCCCATCCACATACGCAGAAATGGACCTCTGAATGAATCTGATAGCCCTACAGAGTCATCTTTCAAATACGTTTGAACAAACAACTCCAAACAAAGCTACACCAAATGAATGAATACACTGGGCAAAGGTGGCCCAGGCTAATGGGTGGGGTTGACAACATCTGATTCCTAATGGCCAAGCCTTCACTCCGGCAAATCGCCCCCCATCTCTCTGGGAAGAGACTGAAGATGGTGGAGCTGCTGACCCGCAGGCCTGAGTGTTGTAAAGGGACCTTTCTCCACTACGCTAAGGAATACACCCGGGTCTGCACTGTGACATTGGTCGTGCTGCAACACAGGGCAGAGACAGCAGCCTCTGAGATGGCATAGACCTGGCTCACCGGAGACGCACTTGGTCCACACAGGCACCCACAGTCACCAAGGTGGAGGGCTCAGCTCATGATGGCATGGACCACTTGACCTGCACGGGGCCTGCACAGGGCCCATCTGGCACCCTGACCATCTCGGTGGGGTGGCTGAGTGGACGGAATCACTCAAGCATGAGGCACAGAATCACTCAGGAGTCTGGTGGGTGCTGGTACAGGCTCTCATGCCCCCACCCCACCCCATCTTCCTCTCTCCTCTGTTGGCATTTCTTCCCAGCAAGGTGTCAAGGCCTCACAGGCCAGATTTCTAAAACCCCAAAGCCCACAAGTGACAAAGGGCACTGGCAAAAAGATGGCACCCGCTGGCTGCACTGTCATGGGATGAGCCATCGGCTGGTGCCAGCAGAAGCACATGGGTCTCAGAAAGATGGATTTTTTTGCAAAGATTTTATTTTATTCAAAATAAATGCTAGCTACCATTTGGTGACATGGATCCTGACTAGGGCCAAGTGCTATTCCAGGGCCTTCCCAGCACTAACCCACACACCCTCCACAAGGACTTCATGAAGTCCTCACTCTTTATTTTTTTTATTTTCATTTTTTTTTGAGATGGAGTCTTGCTCTGTCATCCAGCCTGGAGTGCAACAGTGCCATCTTGGCTCACTGCAACCTCCGCCTCCCGGGTTCAAGTGATTGTTTTGCCTCAGCCTCCTGAGTAGCTGGGATTACAGGCGCGCACCACCACGCCCAGCTAATTTTTGTATTTTTAGTAGAGATGGGGTTTCACCATGTTGGTCAAGCTGGTCTCGGACTTCTGACCTCGTGATCTGCCTGCCTCGGCCTCCCAAAGTGTTGGGATTACAGGCGTGAGTCATGGCGCCCAGTCTGAAGTGCTCACTCTTACAATTTGCCTTTCACAGTTGAGGACTCTCAGAAACTTGCTCAAGGGGACTGGGCAAGCAGGGCCCCCACACCCATAACTCTTCCTCTCCACCTTTCTGGGGGCCCTGCCTCTCCCTCTGCATCTTCAGCTATTTAGAAAAAGAATCTCCCTTCCCCAAACTGTCAAACTGGGACCACAACAACAACAACAACAAAAATTAATCTTGAGTTTTTAAAATATCAAAACGTGAAAATGTATAATTAAATTAATCATCATAAATTACTTTTTAGCACCGAGAGTTGGATTTATAATATCATTTTCAAACCTCTCTGTGAGATTTAGATATTTTATAGCATATGTGAGTTAGAGGGAAATGTGTCTGAGGGCTTAAATATTGCTGCAGAGCAGTAGACTTTGACAAAAACTATAGCACAACTGTTTCTAAGGTAGTTTGTAAAAATTATTTATTTCCATACCAGTTAATTATGATGGGAGTCTTTGTTGAATGCACAAGCATTAAAAAAGTGCTGATATTTTATGCATCTTTAACTGGAGCGCGATTCCCCGCAGCGCACTGGTAACTCCTTGACATTTAGCATTCACTCACAGCAACTGTAATAAGGGGTTTGATTGCTTCCTTTGCAGATGCAGTAATTTAATAACTGTGATCAGTTGCATAAATTTACTATACAACCATCTTAAGTTAGCCACATTAAAATTAAGCAAAATTGTAATCTGTTGACAGATTATTGCTACTGAACAATTCTACTAAAAGCATTTCAGATTAGCAAGTGCCACGAGCATTTGTGTTTTATAAGCTTGTAAAAAAATACGGCAGCTTCCTCTTTCCACATCCCCATCTCCAGCCACCCCCTCTCCTGCCACCCCCTCCACACACACACCACAAATCTGACTATTAGACAATTTCATGAAATTCTGTGCTTTCTGTTAAATCACCTCCGAACTGTTGACTTCGTTATTTGAAATGTGTGTGGTGAATTCTGCTGTCTGGAAAGGCAAAAAAAAAAAAAAAAAGCCGCGTGTCAGTTTCTTCTTTCTTTCTTCCCAGTAATTTCCTTTATGCAACTTTACATCCATTGCCTTTGAAGGGACAGGAAACCTCCTAGCATGGACCTCTTCTGAATAAAATGATCAGTTCCCCAGAGCAAAGGAAAAGCACTAATTTCATACCTTAGATGGAGAAAGGTAAAAGGTGCCCGGCTCCCTCTGAGTGAGATCCCTGCAGCAGGCATCCTTAATTAAGGAGACAACAGAGAAGCCTTCTTGCTTAGTTGCTAAAGAACCCCTTATGCAGTTTGTGGATAGAAAGAGAAAAGGGCACAAGTTCCACAGGCAGGCTTTACCTAGAGCATGGTGATAAAGAGAGGAAAACAGCGCCCCTGCCCACTCTGTTTAGAGCAAAATGGGACCCGCATCTCCTGCCTGGTGCCCTGTGAGTTGACTTTTCAGAGCAATGTTTAGCCAAGCAGGCAAGTCAGGAATAACTGTTTCTGATACTTCCCAGCAAATATCTTTAACCATCTGTTTACACTTGCCAAATATGCTTCCAAGTTTCCAATTTTATCAGTATATAAAAAGAATATCTGTTTTTAAAAAAAATCGTAAATATCTTGTGATGCATCTTTACATAATTCAAGAGAAATTAAAAAAAAATTTCACTTGAAAGCCAGCATGATCACAGATTTGTTTAAACTTTCATTTACATAGAAGTTTGGGGTGGGAGCCACAAAAAGGGGGTAGGCGCTTTTTTGGAATGGTCAAATGTCAAAGTTGAGTGCCAGGCGGGGAGTGACGTACAGGTGTGCCCTCCCCACGAGACGACGGCACACCCACCGTGTGCGCTCATTCCCGGGGTGGCCTTGCATATGCAGCCTGTCACTTCAGATGGAGTTGCGGGGCCTCTCCAGACAGGTGACGCGGCGGGCTGGGCTGCGAGCTTCCTTCGGAGCGAGGACCACTACTGAGTGTGACAAATTGGATGGGACTTCACTACCAAATTTCCTGCCAAGAGGCCTAACAGTCAAATGTCTATCTTCTTCTCATCACCAAGAAGTGATGCTACGACTTTGACATAGTGTCTCCGTTACTTAAAGATACAGTTAATGCAAAGTGATCGCAAAACGTGAGGTCTGTAAAACTTTTAAGAGCCAAGCAAAGGCGGCTTCCATCATTGGCTCTTTTATCTTGAGAGGGCACACGTGCACGTGCGTGGGTGCGCATGTGCACTCATGCATGGGCGTGTGTGCGTATGTATGCATGTGTGTGTATGTGTGTGTGTAAAACCAGAATTCCTACCAGGCAGCACAGAACCTGGGTCTCTGCCATTGCCACCATTACCTGCCATTTTTTATAACATAATACACTGGAGATACCCTGGGCTAGGTTTGTTTGCTTCTAATTATAACTGATTATGCTTCTAAATATGTTCTTTAGGGTTACACGTGTATAAAAATGGAGGTAGGAAGAAAGAAAATGAATCAGGATCATTAAAAGAAAGAGAAACATACTAATTAGTTAGCTAGTATACTCATTTCAATGTTTAATAATATTTTTTAACATTCCAGCATACGCCACAGAATTAAAAATTACCACAGCACCACCTGTGCGTCCCCTGGGACATGAAGATTTAGAGTTCTCTCCTGCAGACTTGGAGTCCTCCTTTCTAAATATTTCTTTGACTATTTCTTTGTATTCCACCTCATTCCACCCCCACAAATTAGAAGCCAAAAAAAAAAGATAGTAAATTTTGTTCCCCACCAAAGCCTTGTAAATAACATCTCTACAAAGCCCAACTTAATTACATAACTCAAGTGCTTGAGGAAAAAAAATGCATCTATTCCCATAATTTTGGAAGCTGCCTCTACCCGTTTCTATATGTGCAGACTGCACTGGCTGTGTAAAAAGCCAAGTGCCCGCCCTGTTCTCTCAGCCTGGGTAGGAAAGAGTGCCATTGTACCCCTTCATTTTTTTTTTCCATCTGCTTAGTGCTCCCCCTCCCCGTGTTCTGGGAAGGTTCTGGGCTTTGTGTGGCCTACGATGGGGCCAACTGCATATGGCTGGGGAGACAGGAAGATGGAGCGGAGCTGAGAGTGTCAAGAAATGCAGGAGTGATGACATGAGGCCCGAACCACCCTCTCACCTGGAAACAGCCCCACCTCCTCCACCTGAGCAGCACGCGGCACGGGGCTGGTGTTCCATTAGGACCCCACAAATAAAACCGCGTGATGAATGGCAAAGCCAAGGGTGCCCCCCAAGCCTCTTGGGCTGGCTTTCCTCAAACTCCACTTCTGATTGTGGGTCAGTCGTACACAAACAAAGCCTTAACAGAAATGTTACCGAGGAAATAATAGCCATTTCCAATGATAATACACAATTTTAGCACTGACGCTTGGCTGATTTAGGTGTTCGGCCAATGTGTCAAGCAGCCTGCCTTCCTTAGGCGGGCCTTTAATGGGTAACTGGCAGGCTCTGGCAGCCTTATTTCTGTTTTAGATTTGGTTTGTCATTGGGTATCCATTACCTGCCATTCATCTTTGATCTCTTTGGACAGGCCTGATCAAAAGATGTCATTTGACCTACTCCACTTGGCAGAAACTTGTATGACTCTCATAAAGGGGCCACCTCAGCTATAAATAAAATGACATTATTATTTTTCTGTCCTATCATGTAGAAGAGACAATTATGATAATGCAGTGTCTGTCATCGGGAGCCCAGCAAATTGCTAGCTCTCACGCAACTGTTTAGCTTTCTTATTTGTTTTTTGTCTGTTTTCCTCCATTTCAAGTTGAAAATAAAGCAGAATTGAAATCCCTAATGTTCTGCCTCCCACTCTGACAGTCTCGGGGCTGCTTCCCATGGCAGTGACGTGCAGGTGTGGCCAGCAGCTTGTGTTTGTCAATGGTAGGTGGTGGCTATGGCTGTGCTGGCAAGGCATGAACAATGGGATCAAGTTTGTCCTTCATTTAATGTTTGGAAAACAAGCTAATCTCTGAAATTAGAACTGAGAGATATTACTGCAAATAGATAAAAATCATGGCAAGGGTTTATTGTGTCCTTAATCAAGTCATAATAAGGGAAAATGCACTGGAACATTCTCCCGACAGGCAAAATAGAGACAGCTCCGGTGTCATCGCCAGGGAGCCCACAGCTTGGGGACACAAGGGTCCAGTTGTTTGTCATCGTCTCCAGCGTGGACCACCACTACGGGCTCCATTTCTAGGAGACTGGCTCTCGATCCTTTTTGGAAATGGAGGTTTCGGAGCTCTGGGGTTTGCTTCCTTCCCAGGTGTTTTAGGCTCCACAGGTATACAGGGGTAGTGTGAAGAGACTACTAACTCAGTAGCCATTCTCTGTTGGTCATGCACCCTTGGAGACTAGGGGCAGCACGTTCTCCACCCACCACGTACTGAGAACCTCCACCCAATTGATGCTCTTGTCTCGAAAGAGAGAAAAACAGGGACACACCATCTAAGACCCCTGCTGAAATCCTGGCTGTGTCTGCTCAGATTCAGATCATCCTAGAGATAAGGAAGTGACTCCTACAGATGGGCTTCATTTGAAATGAGAGAAAATGAGGCCCCAAACAGAGGAAAGGACTGACCAGAGGCACCACGAGGCGTTCACAACAGAGCTGAGACCAGATTCCATGCCGCCTAACTTTTTGGTGGGGCCCACTCGCCATGACAGGCCACCAGCCTGCCGTCCTCCCCAAGGCTGGCCCAGGAGCTCAGTCTTCTGTGAGCCAGTGACCACCGTGCTGTTGGCCCCCAGGGCCTGCCTACAATGCCCAGTTGCCTCTGCAACATGGGCTGCCTCGAGCTTTGCTTGGTGTGAAGATGCACACGGTGGTGTTGCCTGCCACCCCTTGCAGACACAATGCCGGAAGGCATCGCTTTGTACGGGGCCCTGGGTTCAGGACTTGGGGGTCCCTATGGTCTCTCAGTGCTGCCATTTACTCACAGGATATGGGCTAACCCACCAGGGTGCGTGATGTAAGAGGGTAGGTGGTAAAAGGACAGAAGGATGAAAGGGAGAGAGGGAGTAGATTCGGAATTCCTTGCCTGAAGGAGGAACGTGGCCTCTAGCAGGCGTAGATGGGTGGAGCCATATCTTCTGCAAAAAAAAGGACAAAATATGCTACAGGCGCAGGAACCCAAGCCAGGGCAAGTCAATCCCCGCATGGAATGGAGACATCAGCATTGAGGCTCTCTCAGTATAACATATGACACTCATTTGAGGAAGAACACATTCTCGGCATTGGGAACCATCAAGTCAGCAAGAACAAATATTCCAGATTAGCACAGGGGTCAAGAAAGGCCTGGAAACAGGCCCCGAACTAAGAAATCAAGGTAGGTAAACGAAACGTGCAGATAAAGCATGGTACTTTAGTCATCCAAACTTGCAAAGCATTAAATAATGTGGTGCAAAGAGGAATGACGGCTCCTAAGACTGTTGCAGGAATATTATTCCCTGAAGACTCAGCTGGGGCATCTCCACTTTCAGGAAGCTGTCGCTAGCTTTCTTTCACCCCCTGGGATGGCCACGGCATCCCTCTCCATGTTCCCATCCTGCTCACGGTCATTTCCATCATGGTACCCACGTCAGAATTACGTGCATCTGAGTCTCACCCTCCACACTCCAACCCCCTTGAGGACTGCCTATCTTGGTGTCCCTGGCACCTGCCAGCACTGGCTTGAGCAGGTGCTTAATAAACATCTGCTCAAATTGTTTCAACACATACTCCAGTAGCCTGGTGCCCTCGGAGGGATTTGTGCTGATGGGAAAATGCATGCAAGTATGTTTTCCTTCCTTGAGTTTGAGCGACATCTCCTTCCCATCCCTGGAACTGTGGGGCCCATTCATTATGTTGTCATGCTGCCCCATCTGCTAAGCCTCCACTCGGTGTCTCAACCTTCTCATGTCTCTTCCCTACTCTGGTCCCAGGTAATGAGCCTCTTTCCTCCCAGCTGCCTCTCAATGGACCAGAACTGAAGATGAAGAGTCGAGTGACCCAAAGCAAAGAGTGTGGGGCAGATTAAGGAGAAAAATCACAGTCTTCCTTCATCTTCCTAGGAAGATGTGAGGCTTTGGGGGCCATTCCACATGCATTTCCTTTTCTTTTTGGTGTAGCACCGATCCTGTGCACTGGTGTCCAGGGTGGTCTGCAAGTATCTGCTGCATGGATGAATGGATGAACTCAGGGACCCACTGCTCAGGAGAGAATCCCTTCCACCTTCTTAAAGGAGATGCAGTTCCACCAATTTTTGACAAGCTGGAGGCCACATTCCTCCTTCAGGCACAGAATTCAGAATGAATGCAGGGAAAGGGGTGGGCAGAGTGTGGGCTCTGTGTGATGCATAAGTCACAATGTGAAAGGACACTAGGACCTCACAGGCCTAGGTCCATCTTCTGTTCTGTCCTGAGCCACAGCAGGACTTGGGCAAGCTACAAAACCCCTCTGCGTTTCTGGTTCTTCCCTTTAAAATGAGAATGAAAGTCCTCTCTTTTAAGAATTGTTGTTAATGGAATTATGCACATAAAGCATTTAGCACCGTGCCTGGCATGTGGCAAGCATTCAGTAAAGAACAGTTATTTTGGGGTTACAGAAATTAGAATTTTCCATCAGCAAGGAAGATTCCTGCAGTGACAAGGCCAGGATCTCTAGGGTGACATTTCAGCCCCTCACTGGGCCCCACCCTTGCAGCTGGAAGAATCATGCAATGTCCAGGAAACTCTTGCCTGTGCCATCAGCTCAGCCTCTTGAGACCAGGAAGGGAGGTGGTCACCTTGGTAAGGTGGCAGCCAAAAGGCCTGCAGCCACCCAAAATTCTCTCTCCATCTCAGGCCAAGGGTTTCACCAGTAGCAAGTCAGATAGACTCTGGGCTAAGCACTGCCCTGTTTTAGATACTCTTATAAAAAGCAGATAAACTTCCAGCAAGTTGGGATGGAGGGGTCTGAAGGCTGAAGGGGGTTATTAATCCACCTAACACTTTGGTTGTGGATTTATTCATCAGCACTTCCCCTATATCCCACTCACCCCCAACAAATCCTAGGACAGATCAAGAGCATTCGTGTCTGGGGAGGTAGGAGAAGCTGGGAAAGAGAGAGACAAAATAGGTGCCAATGTGCTGCTGAGCTCTGGCCTGCCTGCTGTCACAGGACCTTCTTGGGGTGAGTCTCGCCTGTGGCCTCCGACTGCACAGGGTTTGTTCCTTATGGGAAAGAGAGGTCTTGGTCCTATGGAGTCCTCCAGCACATGCAGAGATGAAGCAGAGGACAGAAGGTGCTGCACTGTGAAGGGAACTTGCCCCTCTGCCCAGCTCACGGGCTCCATACTGATCAATGCTCAGGGGGCATGGGTGGAACATGAGGACTGGAAGACGAGAATCCCGTTTAGGGTCCATTCACTGTTAGGGTGAGAGATCTTTGAGCAGAGCCACCCCTCTTTATTTTATTTGTTTATTTATTTTTGAGAGAGTCTCTCTCTGTTGCCCAGGCTGGAGTGCAGTGGCACTATCTCAGCTCACTGCAGCCTCCACCTCCCGGGTACAAGGGACTCTCCTGCCTCAGCCTCCTGAGTAGCTGGGACTGCAGGTGTGCGCCACCACGCCTGGCAAATTTTTGTATTTTTAGTAGAGATGGGGTTTCACCATATTGGCCAGGCTGGTCTCGAACTCCTGACCTCCAGTGATCCGCCCGCCTCAACCTCCCAAAGTGCTCGGATTACAGGTGTGAGCCACTGCACCCGGCCAAGCCACTCCTCTTTAAATCCTGGCTTCTCCATGTCATGGCCTTTGAGTCTCGGTTTCCCCATCTGTAAAACAGGCATGGTGACACCAATGTTTCCCAGGGTTGCTAGGAGAGGAGCACTGGACAAAAAGAGTGTTTTGCAGGCTGCTCTGTGCTGTGCACACCACTGCTGAGAAGAGGCCCATCTTCCCTCCCACGGCTGGAAACTATGAATCAGCAGATGCTGGCTTAGGTCAGAGAAATAAGCACAGAACCACAAAAGAAGGATCTAGAGCTATGCTGTCCATGGGGCTAATGACTGTGTTGTCCATGGGGCTATATATGTTCAAGTTAATTAAAATTAAACAAAATGTAAAGTTCAGATCCTCCATTGCACTCATCACACTTCCGATGGGGTAGTCCTATCGGACGGCTCAGGGCAGCAAATTCCCATCAGAGCAGGACACTCCATTGCTGGCTGGAGGGGACTTCTCCTGTTGCTTCCTGAACCCCTTGGCTTCCTAATGTCCTCTCTCTTCCTCTTTAGAAAAGACACTTTCCTACAGAAACAGTTATTAACCCTTTTGGGGCTTTCAGGGCCCCTTTGGGAAGTTAATCGAAGTCAGTGTTCGCTGAAATCCAGAATCTTTCAGAGTGTGGGAGGAGTTCCACCGGTGGTACAAGAAAA